>NC_088412.1:47435731-47710731 GCF_034236695.1 Oncorhynchus nerka | reverse complement strand
CTGCACTGTGATAGTCTCAGAGGTCCGTTAAAAGTGCAGAGAGCATCATGAAAAACAAGGAACACACCAGGCAGGTCCGAGATACTGTTGTGAAGAAGTTTAAAGCCGGATTTGGATACAAAAAGATTTCCCAAGCTTTAAACATCCCAAGGAGCACTGTGCAAGCGATAATATTGAAATGGAAGGAGTATCAGACCACTGCAAATCTACCAAGACCTGGCCGTCCCTCTAAACTTTCAGCTCATACAAGGAGAAGACTGATCAGAGATGCAGCCAAGAGGCCCATGATCACTCTGGATGAACTGCAGAGATCTACAGCTGAGGTGGGAGACTCTGTCCATAGGACAACAATCAGTCGTATATTGCACAAATCTGGCCTTTATGGAAGAGTGGCAAGAAGAAAGCCATTTCTTAAAGATATCCATAAAAAGTGTCGTTTCAAGTTTGCCACAAGCCACCTGGGAGACACACCAAACATGTGGAAGAAGGTGCTCTGGTCAGATGAAACCAAAATTGAACTTTTTGGCAACAATGCAAAACGTTATGTTTGGCGTAAAAGCAACACAGCTCATCACCCTGAACACACCATCCCCACTGTCAAACATGGTGGTGGCAGCATCATGGTTTGGGCCTGCTTTTCTTCAGCGGTGACAGGGAAGATGGTTAAAATTGATGAGAAGATGGATGGAGCCAAATACAGGACCATTCTGGAAGAAAACCTGATGGAGTCTGCAAAAGACCTGAGACTGGGACAGAGATTTGTCTTCCAACAAGACAATGATCCAAAACATAAAGCAAAATCTACAATGGAATGGTTCAAAAATAAACATATCCAGGTGTTAGAATGGCCAAGTCCAGACCTGAATCCAATCGAGAATCTGTGGAAAGAACTGAAAACTGCTGTTCACAAATGCTCTCCATCCAACCTCACTGAGCTCGAGCTGTTTTGCAAGGAGGAATGGGAAAAAATGTCAGTCTCTCGATGTGCAAAACTGATAGAGACATACCCCAAGCGACATACAGCTGTAATCGCAGCAAAAGTTGGCGCTACAAAGTATTAACTTAAGGGGGCTGAATAATTTTGCACGCCCAATTTTTCAGTTTTTGATTTGTTAAAAAAGTTTGAAATATCCAATAAATGTCGTTCCACTTCATGATTGTGTCCCACTTGTTGTTGATTCTTCACAAAAAAATACAGTTTTATATCTTTATGTTTGAAGCCTGAAATGTGGCAAAAGGTCGCAAAGTTCAAGGGGGCCGAATACTTTCGCAAGGCACTGTACATATACTGTCCCATCTACTACTGAGCACAGTATATGGTTGAGACAGACTACACCCAGACATGGGGTATGTGTCCCATTTCTGGTCTGATCTCACTACCTGGGTCCCCAGTGTTTGCATCTTCGCTGGTAGTGAGAGGGGAAGAGGAGGGAAGAGACGGGAGGAGGTGGTGGAGACTGTGTCCATACAAAATAGAGTATTATTATGTCAGTATTTTAAGAGACAGAGTTCAGCTCAAGTGTCTGGGTAAATCCTCCCATCTGCTCAGCTCAGCTTGTCTCCTAATGTCCTTCTCCCCCTCTCTCACACTTCACACGCTCAGGAAGTGGGGCTGGCGCCTACTAGTACAGCCTGCAAGGAAAATGCCTCTAGCAACATTTAATACACTATATATACACAAACGTATCTGGACAACCCTTCAACTTAGTGGATTCGGCTATTTCAGCCACACCCATTGCTGACAGGTGTATAAAATCTAGCACACCGCCATGCAATCTCCATAGACAAACAATGGCAGGAGAATGGCCTTACTGAAGATCTCAGTGACTTTCAGCGTGGCACCTGTCATAGGATGCCACCTTTCCAACAAGACAGTTCATCCATTTTTGCCCTGCTAGAGCTGCCCCAGTCAACTGTAAGTGCTGTTATTGTGAAGTGGAAACTTCTAGGAGCAAGTGGTAGGCGACACAAGCTCATAGAATGGGTCAGCCGAGTACTGAAGAGCGTAGCATGCAAAAATGGTCTCTCCTCAGTTGCAACACTCACTACCCAGTTCCAAACTGCCTCTGGAAGCAACGTCAGCACAAGAACTGTTCGTCAGGAGCTTTATGAAATGGGTTTCCATGGCCGAGCAGTCGCACACAAGCCTAAGATCACCATGCACAATGCTAAGTGTTGGCTGGAGGTGTGTAAAGCTCGCCGCCATTGGACTCTGGAGCAGTGGAAACACATTCTCTGGAGTGATGAATCACACTTATTGGACGAATCGGAGTTTAGCAGATGCCAGGAGAACGCTACCTGCCCAAATGCATAGTGCCAACTGTTTGGAGGAGGAGGAATAGCGCTTTGGGTCTGTTTTTCATGGTTCGGGCTAGGCCCCTTAGTTCCAGTAAAGGGAAATCTTAATGCTACAGCATCCAATGACATTTTAGACGATTCTGTGCTTCCAATTTTGTGGCAACAGTTTGGGGAAGGCCCTTTCCTGTTTCAGCATGACAATGCCCCTGTGCACAAAACGAGGTGCATACAGAAATGGTTTGTCGAGATCAACGTGGAAGAACTTGACTGGCCTACACAGAGCCCTGACCTCAACCCCACCGAACACATTTGGAATGCAGACTACGACTGTGAGCCAGGACTCACGAATGATCATTGGACTAAGGCTGAATGGAAGCAAGTCCCCGCAGCAATGTTCCAACATCTAGTGGAAAGCCTTCCCAGAATAGTGGAGGCTGTTATAGCAGCAAAGGGGAGACCAACATAGTAATGTAGTGTAAGTACTGACTACACTACAACTGCTTCTTCTAAATAACTTATATAGTTGGGTCTTTCCACGAAATAAGTGCTTTTTGCGTCCCTTTGATATTTTAAGTAGAAATTGCACACACATTTTAAAAGCCCGTTATGTTAAACGGCCCTTTAACATAGACCACATATACATTTCTATAAATCAGATTTTTTTTATATGAATAAAGACCTGCTAAAGTGCCCGAATTCTGCATTTTGACATGTCCCTTTGCGCAACAAAGCAGTTGCACTGATTCTCCCACTTTCATACTGGAGTCTGGCCATAATGAGTAGTGCACTGTCTGTCTCTAACAAACAACAAAATCTGGAATAAAATCACCATCATGCGACTTACATAGTAATACTGGTTCCATTCGCTGGCCGCTTGGGCGTGGGCACTCTGAGTGTGTGTGACAGGGCTGGGTGGGAGTGTGTGTGTGGAGGGAGGTGGCACGGTCATGAAGCCTGGCATCATAGGGATGGAGCTGTAGGCTGGCAGCACCGACTGGGCACCACTGTTACTGACCGCATGTAGAGACACACCCAGCGGCTTACACACGTCAGCCTCCTGGGGGGGTGCGAGAGAGAGAGAGAGCGAGAGAGAGAGAGTGAGAGAGAGTGAGAGAGAGAGAGAGAGAGAGAGCGAGCGAGCGAGAGAGAACACACACATAGTTACTGACCGCACAGAGAAACCCACACAGGGGCTTATTCGCATCCGCCTCCTGTCATTTCACACACAGATACAGCAACACTCTGACACCTCCTGTGACGCGACACTCTGGTGTGGAAGGACAGCCTCTCCCAGCAGGATATCCATGTCCTGGGTTAGGGTAGGGGAGTGTCATCATCTCCAAATAAACACACCAGCATCTAAAGAGCACAGGCCTTCCACACCAGTGGCTCACTGACATACTACTCGGATGAATTACACCCCACGAGGGGTAAGAAGGGGGCAGAGTGGGGGGTAGACTCAGGGAGGGGGTAGACTCAGGGAGGGGGTAGACTCAGGGAGGGGGTAGACTCAGGGAGGGGGATAGACTCAGGGAGGGGGTAGACTCAGGGAGGGGGTAGACTCAGGGGAGGGGGTAGACTCAGGGAGGGGGATAGACTCAGGGGGGGGGATAGACTCAGGGAGGGGGATAGGATGGAGCAGCTAAGGTGGGCGAGTGGAGGTCACTACAGTTAACCAGAGAGACGTGGCAAGGATGGGATACAGTGTGAGCTGGGTTATTAGACGTAGCAGGGATGGGATACAGTGTGAGCTGGGTTATTAGACGTAGCAAGGATGGGATACAGTGTGAGCTGGGTTATTAGACGTAGCAGGGATGGGATACAGTGTGAGCTGGGTTATTAGACGTAGCAAGGATGGGATACAGTGTGAGCTGGGTTATTAGACGTAGCAAGGATGGGATACAGTGTGAGCTGGGTTATTAGACGTAGCAAGGATGGGATACAGTGTGAGCTGGGTTATTAGACGTAGCAGGGATGGGATACAGTGTGAGCTGGGTTATTAGACGTAGCAGGGATGGGATACAGTGTGAGCTGGGTTATTAGAGCTGGGTAGCAAGGATGGGATACAGTGTGAGCTGGGTTATTAGACGTAGCAGGGATGGGATACAGTGTGAGCTGGGTTATTAGACGTAGCAAGGATGGGATACAGTGTGAGCTGGGTTATTAGACGTGGCAAGGATGGGATACAGTGTGAGCTGGGTTATTAGACGTAGCAAGGATGGGATACAGTGTGAGCTGGGTTATTAGACGTAGCAGGGATGGGATACAGTGTGAGCTGGGTTATTAGACGTAGCAGGGATGGGATACAGTGTGAGCTGGGTTATTAGAGCGTAGCAGGGATGGGATACAGTGTGAGCTGGGTTATTAGACGTAGCAGGGATGGGATACAGTGTGAGCTGGGTTATTAGACGTAGCAGGGATGGGATACAGTGTGAGCTGGGTTATTAGACGTAGCAGGGATGGGATACAGTGTGAGCTGGGTTATTAGACGTAGCAGGGATGGGATACAGTGTGAGCTGGGTTATTAGCGTAGCAAGGATGGGATACAGTGTGAGCTGGGTTATTAGACGTAGCAGGGATGGGATACAGTGTGAGCTGGGTTATTAGACGTAGCAGGGATGGGATACAGTGTGAGCTGGGTTATTAGGCGTAGCAGGGATGGGATACAGTGTGAGCTGGGTTATTAGACGTAGCAGGGATGGGATACAGTGTGAGCTGGGTTATTAGGCGTAGCAGGGATGGGATACAGTGTGAGCTGGGTTATTAGACGTAGCAGGGATGGGATACAGTGTGAGCTGGGTTATTAGACGTGGCAAGGATGGGATACAGTGTGAGCTGGGTTATTAGACGTAGCAGGGATGGGATACAGTGTGAGCTGGGTTATTAGACGTAGCAGGGATGGGATACAGTGTGAGCTGGGTTATTAGACGTAGCAGGATGGGATACAGTGTGAGCTGGGTTATTAGACGTAGCAGGGATGGGATACAGTGTGAGCTGGGTTATTAGACGTAGCAGGGATGGGATACAGTGTGAGCTGGGTTATTAGACGTAGCAGGGATGGGATACAGTGTGAGCTGGGTTATTAGACGTAGCAGGGATGGGATACAGTGTGAGCTGGGTTATTAGACGTAGCAGGGATGGGATACAGTGTTAGATGTAACCTGGGACATGTGGTCCAAGCTACAGGCTAAGTGCTGATGGTAATGTATATTACATCAAGGCTATACTACATCTAGAGAAGGAAGGGGTGTGTAATGACGTGCCCTTGCGCATAGAGAGGCTAGACTGGGGTTATACACCGTCTGGGACATTGGATTGGAGGTGTCGACTAGGGGAGGGTTTGGGGGTAGGAGTGTCGGAGGCTCGGCATGGGATTGTGTGCTCTGAAGGACAACGACACTCTGTACTAACAGTGACATAGTGCACAGTAGTGTACCTTGGTGGGTTCTCTGTTCTGGTAAGCCTGGGGAGGTGGCTGGGTCACGGGAGGCTGAGAATAGTACTGACTGACAGCCTGCATGTAGGAGCTGTAATCCCCATAGGACGGCGCCGCCGCCTGCTGCTTGGACACAACACAGATAATGTTACACACACACACAGGCTTTTAAGACACACACACACACACACACAGGCTTTTAAGACACACACACACACACACAGGCTTGTAAGACACACATACACACACACACACACACACAGGCTTGTAAGACACACATACACACACACACACACAGGCTTTTAAGACACACACACACACACACAGGCTTTTAAGACACACACACACACACACACAGGCTTGTAAGACACACACACACACACACACACACACAGACTTTTAAGACACACACACACAGGCTTTTAAGACACACACACACAGGCTTTTAAGACACACATACACACACACACACACACAGGCTTTTAAGACACACACACACACACACACACACACTTTTAAGACACACACACACACAGGCTTTTAAGACACACACACACAGGCTTTTAAGACACACACACACACACACTTTTAAAGACACCAAGGAGACAGAGGAAGGTGATAGTTTTTCCTGAAGGGTAACGTTTCGTATTTGATGACATTATAGGAGGGACATGTGTGACTATGTGTGCCAGAGATCCCACACCGCTATGTCGTGACCGCGAGGGGCCAGCCACGGTGTGTGTGCTTGTATAAAACTGCACTACTTGCTTTACAGTATACAGTGTACTGCCCTCCATGTTGCTTCGGTCAACGTACCCGTTTGTTATGATTCTGTCCTAAAATCAGTGAACACATAATGGAGTATTTGAGCAGACAGTCAATGCACCTGTGTGTGCTCCTTGGCGTAGTCCACAGCTTGGCTCTCCTGGGGGGCGGTGCTGTAGCTCTGGGCTTGTGCTTGGTAGTGCTGGTACCACTGCTGAATGGCCTCCTACGACACAATCACAACAACATTACATTATTACACACACACACAGTAATAGTATGGTAGCTGTAGATGTGTAGTGTGCTGCATGTTGTTTTGGTAACATTGGATTACTCATTTCCATTAAAGCATGTTTGGATTTGATTTGAGTAGAGGGTGGTAGATGAGAGAGTGGTAGATGAGAGAGAGGAGAGCGAGAGTGAGAGAGGAGAGCGAGAGAGGAGAGTGAGAGAGAGAGAGGAGAGCGAGAGAGAGCAAAAGAGCGAGAGAGAGTTAGGAGAGGGAGAAGAGAAAGAGAGACATCTCTATATGGTGTTGCAGTGCGAGGGAGTAGAGCACCAGATGGAACAGAATATACACAACTATTCAGTCTCTCTCTCCATCTCTCACTCTCTGTTTCTCTCTCTCCACCTCTTTCTTATTCCTCCTTTCTCTCTAGATAATTCTCATCTCTCATCTTTTTACCTCCCTCTCCACCACAACCCACCCCCCCCTCTCTAACACATGACAGATTTGTGAGGACGTGCAGAAACAACTTGTCCCTATGAGGAAGTGTGGAGGACTGTGCATGGGCTCAACAGTTTGTGTGTTACCTGTGAGTATGCCTGGCTGTAATGGCTGTAGTCTGCAGAGGTATCTGTGCTGTAGGGCGCTGGGGCGTGAGAGGTGGAGGGTTGGGAGACAGGTGGCATAGCACTGCTGTACATCCCAGCCAGAGGCTGTCCTGCCTGGGCTTTACCGGCCGCCGGGGCTGCACCACGGAGCAAACAACCACGCAGAGAATACAGTCAAATTCATGTATAAAAAAAAGGGGGGAAATCATCTGTTAAAGTTAAATCTACTTCCATTTTTTTATTTTATATATATATATAGCAAACCCCAACAATCTTAAACAATAGGCGTGCATTCCTCCCTTCACTCATTGTTTCAGACGGCGTCATACCCGGGAATGTGTGCCTGTGTACCTCACCTTGCATTACCATGCCAGGTAACACACTAGCTAGATTCAGGTAGGGGTTGGAGGGCAGCTTCATCTCTTTAGGAGGTTCACCCAGAAGAGAGATATGACAGCTGGGAGCCTGAAGACAGAGATAACCCTTCACCTTACCACTAAACCATATCATTAAACAACCCATTTGGCATGATTTCTGAAACGCACGCCATACTAATTCCACATGAATGCATTCAACAATATACAGTGCCCTACAGATGTCCAAGTCACAAAGCTGTGCACCCTTGGATACTAAGTGTGGCCTGCCACCCTGCGCCACCATCATCCCTTTATACATTAGCCTTACGCCACCATACAGCCTTGTGGAACTGCGTCCTTTTATCATGTCAAGATCCTATGACTCGTATCCATCCCATTAAACACACTTCACAGTGACAGTCAAATGCCGGTGCCTGGCAGCCACACACACACACACACACACACCCACACACACCACACACACCGACACACACAAACACATAGTGTTAATTACTGTGCTCATGGGGGGAGCTGGGCTCCGTTATGGTGACCCTGTGGCTCCTGTAAGAGGTTCTCCAGAGTGGGAACGGTGGGATAGGAATAATAATGAAACTCAGAGGTGTGCCATCACACACAGAGAGAGAGAGAGACAGAGCTGGTGGGCAGAGGAGAGAGCTACCGGTATCTCAGTCAGTGCCAGCTCTAGAGCCTGTTGTATTGTTGTGCTGTGAGCTCTATACTCACTCCACTAGCTTCGGTGCTACTGTGGCTGTATAGGCCGAGCTGGTGGGCCCCTGGGGCTTTGGGTGGAGGGGGGCCCAGCCCCGGGCTGCTCATTCCCAATGAGTAGCTCTGTCCCTGGTGCTGAACGTGCATCGTGGTCCCAGGAGGCGCTGGCTGCCTGTCAGAGGCTGCGGTGGAGATGCAGGCCCCGTTCAGCTCCCCTCCCCCGGCTATACCCAGGTGTGCCCGCGCCTGCAGGTAGGGCATCATGCCCGCTGCTGACACCGTGGCCTGACTGGACGCTGGCAGGGACTCCTGACCCAACTCTGTGGAGGAGAGAGAGCAAGGATAGAGGAGGAAGTCGGACTGTCACACCAGAGGCAGATTCATTCGCAGACTGGCCCATCTGCTTCTGTGAGTCACTTTACTTCCTGCTAGCCTACAATACACTATAGTCAAAGTAAACACAGTATGGTACGCCTGCTGTGCTCAGACTATAGGTTTCTCAACATTCTCATTCTTACTCTACTATTAAATCCCTGTTAATACAATGTGCAGCACAATGTAGCCAACACAAAAACACCATTATCTAGCCGGGAGCAAGTGAAGATGACATGAACTCAGGTTAAGGCGTTATGGAACAGAGCACCTCCTACAATAACATCTATTCACCAGCAGCAGAACGCCGCCCCCCCCCACTCTGTTTCATCCTGCAATCCCCAGATTTCATTCATTCCAGCTGCTTATATCCCTGTAATGAAGGACCTGCACAGCCCAGAGCAGTCAGCCATTATGGGCCTGCAGCAAACAGCACAATACCAGCAAACACAGATAAATGGACAACATCCCCCAGCAGACGAGACGCAGACTCATTTCAATACATTTCCATAAATACTGACTCTGTCATTTGGAGGATTTGAATTGCAAATGTAGGGTTGTCTGGTTGAGAAGAACAGTCACAGACACACAAGGCAGGACCCCCAGGCTAGGTGGTGCTAAGGGGGGGGGATGTGGGTCTATGCATACCCAGCCCAGGCCACTCACCGATGGGGGAGTCACCCAGCAGACCTTTGCCCAAGGTCATGTGGGCTGGAGGTCTGAGACCCAGGGCTTTCTGTAGGAGGAGACGAGAAGGGTCACCCAGCAGACTGGATACCTGGGGAGGGGAAGAGAGCGAGAGGAGGATAAAGGAAAACAGGCAGGGAAAGAAAGACGACAGAGGAGGTGATGAATTGAGTAGAGAGCAAGCGAGAGGCGGATGACGGGAGGAGAGAAGTAGAAGAAACGCAACGGAAACGATGGGCGAGATGATGCAGAGATGGATAGCGACTTCACAACTCCACCGGCGCGGCACCACTTCCGCGTACCCACCGAGAGCAGTACTACCACTGCTGGAGCTAATGGAGCACACAGCAGCGTCTGTGCACATTAAGATACCTCTCTCTCTCTCCTCTCACACGCTCTCTGCATACGGCTGTAGCTACGATGCCACAATGTGCTTTTAAAAACGGCATCAAATATGCAGGAAGCCCAGAGTTGTGCAACGAATCTCTTCGCTGCTGCAGCACACAGGAACGTGCAGGAAATACAGAGTCTCTATGGGAACTGAAGTTTCAATATTGTGAGAATGATTACTGACGCAAACCAATCCTTTCTGCACGGAACCCATTAACTGTGCAGAGTAGGTTTTCCCTAATGTTGTGATGTTTCATTTCAAATGACTGACAGAGGCAGCCAACCAACAAAAGAAAAACACCACACACACACACACACGCGCACACACACACACGCACGTTGTCTCACATTGTTGATGTGCTTGTCTTTGATGTGTAAGAGCTGCTGCTGGGCCAGCTGCATGTGCAGGAGGTTCTGCAGAACCAGCCCGTTCCCCAACATGGCACTCTGGGAGAGAAACAGCGCAGGGAGGAAAACCAGTACACACACATTTAGAACCCAGTACACACACGTAGAACATACTAGAACATACTGTAACACGCGTTGCTACATTTCTCCCTGTAACCCAGTCTCACCTGCTGTACCTTCCCCAGTTGTAGCAGGGCTGCTGTGAGGGGGGGTCTGAGGAACGGAGAAAGGCTGGGGTGCCGCCCGTACTTCCCTGGAGATGGAGAGGGGCGGGGGAATGGTAAAAAAACGGTTCATCTTGGAGGATAACGGAAGCTAAATAGAAAAAGATGTCTTTATTAAACAGCTCAAGGAAGTGTTTCTCGGGTAAATTGTACAGAGCTACGGCTGAAACAGAGCGTGGGACACGGCACTGAGATATAGTCTTAGCCATAACTCCAGCTAGTGACCCTCGACCCCCCTCAGAATAGATGTACGCGTCAAAGCTAATGGTAGCTACCGCCAGAATAGGTAGAAAGTTTAACATTTAATCAGGGGCTAATTTTAGACTTCGTCCCAATTGTGTGTTCTTCTTTAAAGAGCCAGCCCGCTCAGCCTCCACTCCCTCCTGCTCTCGTCTGTTCTGATGGAGGCTGAGAACAAGTTCATTATAACAGATGATTAGGCATTCATCAAAAAGAAGCCTGCTTAGAATTGATTGGACGGGACATGCTATTCAAAAGGCCACGCCTACCTTTCACAGAGAGGAAGAGACGGATACAAATCTCCCTGATAAACGACATGCAAATAAGTTATTCATGTCATTTACTATAGTCCTCCAAGGAAGAGAGTCCAGCTAATTGCTGCCTGCCTGGTGTGTGTGTGTGTGTGTGTGTCACCTCCTCGTTTCCCAGTGTGGTAGGGCCTCATGAGGACCTGTAGGGCTGCTGGGTTGGTCATGCTGTTCAGTAGCTGGGCCAGGTTGGGCTCCGGCAGTAAGCCCTTCTTACTACTCAACATCTGCCAACACACACACACACACACACACACACACACACACACATACACACACAAAAGGGAAAGGTTAGCACGGCTTGCTCTATCTCAGACAGTGTGGTGTAGTGTAGTGACAGTGTAGTACTGTAAAACGTGGTAATAGTGGTGGAATCGTGATGGTGTCATATACTCTGTGTGCTAGTTTCTGTTTCTGTGTGGAGCCTGAGATCTCCTCATTAGGCTGATGGCACCATGGTCACTTGTTTGCAGCAGGGCACATCCATCTGCAGAGAGGAGGGGAGAGGGAGGGGGGGAGGGAGGGAGGGAGGGGGGGAGGGACAGAGAGGAGGAGGAGGGGAGAGGGAGGGGGGGGACAGAGAGAGGAGGGGAGAGGGAGGGGGAGGGGAGAACAGGGGGAGGAGGGGGGAGGGGGAAGGGGAGAGGGAGGGGGGACAGAGAGGGGAGGGGGAGGGAGGGAGGGGGGAGGGGGAGAGGGGGGAGGGGGAGGGGGGACAGAGAGGAGGGGAGAGGTAGGGAGAGAGGGAGGGGGGAGGGAGAAATCTAGCAGGGCTTCAGGTCTGCTCCTTGCGCTACCGCAATGTGTTTTCTGTGAGCCACTAAACCAAGTTAAGGGGTCAGGACGTGCCTTCCCACTGGGGGACGGGGAGGAGATGCGGGGGAGTCCTCTCCATATGTTACCATATGGAGCTTCAGCCAGGGGATAGGATGGGGAGGGTTGGCTCGGTTTAGGCCAGATTCTCAGCCAGAGGGCAAGGAAGACAACACACTAGCTAAACACCCCGAGCTTGGTTCGACAGTACACACGCTGGAATTCAAGCGCCTCAAATATTCCCTGCTCATTATGTGATGGAAACTGATGGAACTAGAAATGCTAGCACCTGCAGGGCTGAGCTTAGCAGCACAGTACAGCACGCTCTAGCCCGCAGACACTGACTCACAGAGTAGACACAGTTCGCAACAACATTACCAAGATGATATTTACCCTTCAAACTAAGTTCAGCTGAATTCAGGCTCGCTTGCATCCTGTTAAATGGGGGAGGTACAGTGTGCATTACTACCTCTGATGGCGGTTTAGCCATACAGAGTGTGTATCATACAGATTGTATGTTAGTTGGGTATTGAGTGAGACAGGTTTGTCCCCGAAGCACAGTTTGATCTGTCGCTGACAGCGTCTGTCAGAGGGAGAAGAAGAAAGGAGGGTCTCTCTCTCTCTCTGAAAATGTCAGCGCGCATCAGTGTGTTTGGTTGGTTGCTGGCTGGTTCCTTCAAGCATCAGAAAGCCTGACTCCCACACAATCACACCAGAGAGAGGGAAGGAGAGTGAGGGAGGGATAGAGAGAAGAAAAGAGGGGGGTCCATCTGGTCCTGTGTTCACACTCAGTTTCACAAACTGAATAAAATGACAGGAGGAATCCTCCTCTGAGTACAGTGGCTCTCCTCCGTGTCTCCTCTATTTGTCTCCTTCTCTCCTTCCAGGGTTCTCATGTCGCTATGGTTTCTGTCTGCATCTCATTCATTCTAATATGTTCAAGAGAATGAGCCCAAGGAATGCTCTTCCACAGAATGAAATAGGATGTCAAATACTCAACCTTAGAGCACTGTTCACTGTCTGAGTGTCACGCAGACGGTGAATAGTGGTCCCCAAGGTGCTGATTCCGACTTAGGAATGTACCCCTTTCCTACACACTTCTCAGTAGTTGTTATTCCCACTTAGCTTACGCAGGTGCGTATCGGGCAGACGTGGTTCCCTTGCGCTCGCTGAATATATTTAATTAAACTGATGAAAACCCTCCTACTTGCTGGCCAACAGATTTTCCAGTGGAGTTTTCAATTCAACAGGGTTCCCAGTACATTTATCTTAAGCCATCCCTTTAAATACGATGTACCTTTTAGACAGAATTTTGTCCACAGACCGAGAGAACGGGGTTCAGAATATTAAGGATCAATGAAAGAAAGCCACCTAAATGTGCATTCAGAAAAGTATTCGGACCCCTTCCCTTGTTACAGTCTTATCCTAAAATGGATTAAATAAATACAAATCCTCATCAATCTACACACAATACCCCATAATGACATCACAATACCCCATAATGACATCACAATACCCCATAATGACATCACAATACCCCATAATGACATCACAATACCCCATAATGACATCACAATACCCCATAATGATAAAGCAAAAACAGGTTTTTAGAAATGTAAGTATTCAGACCCTTTGCTATGAGGTACATCCTGTTTCCATTGATCATCCTTGAGATGTTTCTACAACTTGATTGGAGTCCACCTGTGGTCAATTCAATTGATTGGACATGATTTGAAAAGGCACAAACCTGTCTATATAAAAGGTCCCACAGTTGACAGTGCATGTCAGACCAAAATCCAAGCCATGATGTCGAAGGAATTGTCAGTAGAGCTTCAGAGACAGGATTGTGTCAAGGCACAGATCTGGGGAAGGGTACCAAAAATGTTCCGCAGCATTGAAGTTCCCCAAGAACACAGTGGCCACCATCATTCTTAAATGGAAGAAGTTTGGAACCACCAAGAGGCTTCCTAGAGCTGGCCGCCCGGCCACACTGAGCGGGAGAAGGGCCTTGGTCAGGGAGGTGACCAAGAACCCGATGGTCACGCCAGAGTTCCTCCACCAATCAGGCCTTTATGGCAGAGTGACCAGGTGGAAGCCACTCCTCAGTAAAAGGCACATGACAGCCCACTTGGAGTTTGCCAAAAGGCAGCAAAAGACTCTCAGAGCCTTGTCAGAATTGAGGGAAAGATGAACGAAGCACCGTACAGAGAGATTCTTGATGAACACTGGGATGAAGTTCACCTTCCAACAGGACAACGACCTTAAGCACACAGCCAAGACAATGCAGGAGTGGCTTCAGGACAAGTCTCTGAATGTCCTTGAGTGGCCGAGCCAGACCCTGGACTTGAACCCGATCGAATATCTCTGGAGAAACCTGAAAATAGCTGTGCACCGATACTCCCCATCCAACCTAACAGACCTTGAGAGGATCTGCAGAAAAGAAATGGGAGAAACTCCCCAAATACAGGTGTGCCAAGCTTGTAGTGTCATCCCTAAGAAGACTCAAGGCTGTAATCGCTGCCAAAGGTGCTTCAACAAAGTACTGAGTAAAGGGTCTGAAGACTTATGTAAATATACTATTTCAGTTTTCATTTTTTATACCGGTTTTTGATGTGTCATTATGCGGTATTGTGTTGATGAGGGGCAAAAAAACAATTTAATACATTTTAGAATAAGGCTGTAACACAACAAAATGTGGAAAAAGTCAAGGGGTCTGAATAATTCCGAATGCACTGCATAATTCACGTGTGTTTCAGCACCAATTGGCAGATTTAAAAATCCTTTGATCTTGTCGATTATTTAGGAGAGCCGGGGCGCACGGAAAAAAAGAAAACAGTGGTTTGATTCATTCAGATCTTCAACCCATGTTAATGTTGGATGATTAATGTACATAGTATTATAGTAGGGAGAATACTCTACAATAGTAGGCTCTACCCTCATCTATTACCTGCACTAACCATGGAACTGTGTGATGACACGACCAAGTATTGCACCATGCGATGGGTTCAAACTGTTACAGCTCGGTCTGCGCTCCGTTCCATAACGATTTAATTTAGCCTACGTCTTTAAATATATATATTATCAACTGTTACTAATGATGCTCAGCAACAACCACACGTCCGTGCCAGCGTTTACAGAGGAAGCACGTGAAGGTAAACAAAACCATGTCATTTAATGGAATGATAATGTCGGTTGTACCAAAACGAAGGGAACTAAAGAGTAAGTAAATTGGCAGTTGAATATGTGTGGTTGTTATGCCTGCTAAACGGTCCATACTGAGATAAATTAATATTAATATAAACTAATATTTATACACGATAGAAACAGGAGACAGAGGCAGTCTATCGTTTAAGACACTGTGGAGTTCCCATCCCTGCAAGTTAAAAGGCAATTTAAATTCTGCATAATGGAACAGCATTTCATATACTTTACTGTGGGAAAGTTGGTGTTGATAAGCTTCAGCCATATGACTGGTGTCCCATTTGTCTCCAGCGATTAAAAAAGGTCAAACGGAAACAAGTCTCATTTATATTTACAACTCCCTTATCCGAACGGACGACTCATCTACAGCTCGTATCAATACCTCTTATCAAGTTGCAAGTAACAGCGCACGGATAAAGGTGTTATTTCCATTGGAAAAGGTCAAAGGTGGTGGAATTATTAGGGAACCAGGTCAAGGTCAGAAGACGGCGTATCTGTAGACACACGTCCAGCGCACATTCATTTAGTCCATCTCCACCCTCAAACGCATCGCGGGTGAACGGCGTGCTTCAGTTCAAGGTCAGAATAGAGAGAAAAGTGCATTAAAAGGGGAATTCCGTTCCATTTACACGCGCTTGACTCGGGTCGGAAATCGTCCCCCTAATGAATAGTTCTCTTTGAATGTTCCCTCTTTAAGTCTATACTGTCTCGAGGCTATAGGCCTACCTTGTATCGCTCTGTTATACACCTGCAAATATCAGTTCCATTAAGATTACTACAGTAAAACTAACGGACATAAGGGTTGATCACTTTCAACAGAGACCTGATATACAGGGTCGTGTGAGGACAACAATCTATACAATACTATACAGTACTACTGCATGCCTAGTGCCAGATCACCTGCTGGAATACCTGGTATGTGCTGGAATACCTGGTATGTGCTGGAATACCTGGTATGTGCTGGATCACCTGGTATGTGCTGGAATACCTGGTATGTGCTGGATCACCTGGTATGTGCTGGAATACCTGGTATGTGCTGGAATACCTGGTATGTGCTGGAATACCTGGTATGTGCTGGAATACCTGGTATGTGCTGGAATACCTGGTATGTGCTGGAATACCTGGTATGTGCTGGAATACCTGGTATGTGCTGGAATACCTGGTATGTGCTGGAATACCTGGTATGTGCTGGATCACCTGGTATGTGCTGGAATACCTGGTATGTGCTGGAATACCTGGTATGTGCTGGAATACCTGGTATGTGCTGGATCACCTGGTATGTGCTGGAATACCTGGTATGTGCTGGAATACCTGGTATGTGCTGGAATACCTGGTATGTGCTGGAATACCTGGTATGTGCTGGATCACCTGGTATGTGCTGGAATACCTGGTATGTGCTGGAATACCTGGTATGTGCCGGAATACCTGGTATGTGCTGGATCACCTGGTATGTGCTGGAATACCTGGTATGTGCTGGAATACCTGGTATGTGCTGGAATACCTGGTATGTGCTGGAATACCTGGTATGTGCTGGAATACCTGGTATGTGCTGGAATACCTGGTATGTGCTGGAATACCTGGTATGACCAGTGAGAGTTCTACTTAGTGATGTTGCAGTGTCGACAGACTGACAGCTCCTTCAGTTCCTGACAGCTCCTTCAGTTCCTGACAGCTCCACAGGTAGAAATTAGTGAATGGGGGAGAGATGAGCTGCTGCTTTTGCTTGTGCAGACTTCAATGTGTGTGTGATTTTGTCTGTGCATGTGTTTGATTACATTCGAGCAGTGTGTGTGTGTGTGTGTGTGTGTGTGTGTGATTTTGTCTGTGCATGGGTTTGATTACATTTGAGCAGTGTGTGTGTGTGTGTGTGTGTGTGTGTGTGTGTGTGTGTGTGTGAGTGTGTGATTTTGTCTGTGCATGGGTTTGATTACATTTGAGCAGTGTGTGTGTGTGTGTGTGTGTGTGTGTGTGTGTGTGTGTGTGTGATTTTGTCTGTGCATGTGTTTGATTACATTCGAGCAGTGTGTGTGTGTGTGTGTGGTGTGTGTGCGATTTTGTCTGTGCATATGTTTGATTACATTCGAGCAGTGTGTGTGTGTGTGTGTGTGTGTGTGTGTGTGTGTGTGTGTGTGTGTGTGTGTGTGTGTGTGTGAGTGTGAGTGTGAGTGTGAGTGTTGGTATGTTTGTTACAGCGGCAGTGGGCGCAACATGATTTCCTTTCGTCAGAGGGAGTGGGTTTATTGTGAACCAGTCCTAACCCTGGGACAACTGTAATTATAACTGCCACCGTTATGGTGACTGTAACAGCCACACAGCACCAGAGAGAGAGAGAGAGAGAATGAGTAGGAGGCTATTTGTATTCATGTATATGTATGTATGCATGTATGAATGCGCGCAAGCATATTGAGTGAGCGTACGCAGCAAGTCAATGGAACCTTCCCTTTATCGAGGTGTGCAGTCCTGACCATGGCACATGCATTTCCAGGTTGTCCCTAGTTCAAGTTTGTACTGTATCTGAATCACTAAAATGGATCTCTATTTTCTATTTTTCATAAATGTGGGAGTGTTTGCATATCTACAGTGTGTGTGTGTGTGTGTGTGTGTGTGTGTGTGTGTGTGTGTGTGTCCAGTCACTCACCACGCCCTGAGCAGCTATGAGAGCGGCCAATGTGCTCCTGCCTGAGGTTCCGGGGGTGCAGAGAGACAGACGGATCTCCTGTCCTCCCACCAGTGTTTTGTCCATCTCTATCAGAATGGCCTCCGCCTGCTCTGCACTCTCATACTCCACCACCCCGAAGCCACGCACCGGGCTGCCCTCGTCCTGGGCTAGCTGTAACACAGAGAATACACATTACAACCACACACCTCACTCGAAACGGCACAGAACTAACGAACAAACAAGCAAACAAAACCGTGCGTGAACACTCTCCTATTCCATCACAGTTACAGTGTGTGTGTGGAGTATTTCATGCCGCCAGAGACTGGCAGTTACTTGACACATTGGAAAGAATTGACAAAAAAAGCAGAGCAAACTAGAATGCTATTTGGCCCTTAACAGAGAGTACACAGTGGCAGAATACCTGACCACTGTGACTGACCCAAAACCAAGGAAATCTTTGACACCGTACAGACTCAGTGAGCATAGCCTTGCTATTGAGAGAGGCCGCCGACGGCAGACCTGGTTCTCAAGAGAAGACAGGCCATGTGCCCACTGCCCACAAAATGAGGTGGAAACTGAGCTGCACTTCCTAACCTCCTGCCAAATGTATGACCATAGAGACACATATTTCCCTCAGATTACACAGACCTAAAGAATTCGAAAACAAATCCAATTTTGATCAACTCCCATATCTATTATTGGGTGAAATACCAGTGTGCCATCACAGACGCAAGATGAGTGACCTGTTGCCACAAGAAAAGGTCAACCAGTGAAGAACCAACACCATTGTAAATACAACCTATATTTATGTTCATATCATTTCCCTTAACTATTTGCACATCATTACAACACTGTACATAGACATAATATGACAAGTCTGTTATTTTGGAACTTTTGTGAGTGTAATGTTAACTGTACATTTTGTATTGTTTGCTTTGGCAATGTAAACACACAGAGAGAGAGAGAGAGAGCGAGAGAGCGAGAGATTTACACCAAAATAGATAAACATCTCCACCAAAATATACGCTTGCTTTATCGACTTCCAAAAACATTTGATTCTATTTGGCATATAGGACTGTTCTATAAAGTTATTGAAAGTGGTGTAGGGGGTAAAACATATGACATACAGTGGGGCAAAACAGTATTTAGTCAGCCACCAATTGTGCAAGATGAGAGGCCTGTAATTTTCATCATAGGTTCACTTCAACTATGACAGACGAAGAAGAAGAAAATCCAGAAAATCACTGTAGGATTTTTAATGAATTTATTTGCAAATTATGGTGGAAAATAAGTATTTGGTCACCTACAAACAAGCAAGATTTCTGGCTCTCACAGACCTGTAACTTCTTTAAGAGGCTCCTCTGTCCTCCACTCATTACCTGTATTAATGGCACCTGTTTGAACTTGTTATCAGTATAAAAGACACCTGTCCACAACCTCAAACAGTCACACTCCAAACTCCACTATGGCCAAGACCAAAGAGCTGTCAAAGGACACCAGAAACAAAATTGTAGTCCTGCACCAGGCTGGGAAGACTGAATCTGCAATAGGTAAGCAGCTTGTTTTGAAGAAATCAACTGTGGGAGCAATTATTAGGAAATGGAAGACATACAAGACCACTGATAATCTCCCTCGATCTGGGGCTCCACGCAAGATCTCACCCCGTGGGGTCAAAAGGATCACAAGAACGGTGAGCAAAAATCCCAGAACCACACGGGGGGACCTAGTGAATGACCTGCAGAGAGCTGGGACCAAAGTAACAAAGCCTATCATCAGTAACACACTACGCCGCCAGGGACTCAAATCCTGCAGTGTCCCCCTGCTTAAGCCAGTACATGTCCAGGCTAGAGAGTATTTGGATGATCCAGAAGAAGATTGGGAGAATGTCATATGGTCAGATGAAACCAAAATATAACTTTTTGGTAAAACTCAACTAGTCGTGTTTGGAGGACAAATAATGCTGAGTTGCATCCAAAGAACACCATACCTACTGTGAAGCATGGGGGTGGAAACATCATGCTTTGGGGCTGTTTTTCTGCAAAGGACCAGGACGACTGATCCGTGTAAAGGAAAGAATGAATGGGGCCATGTATCGTGAGATTTTGAGTGAAAACCTCCTTCCATCAGCAAGGGCATTGAAGATGAAACGTGGCTGGGTCTTTCTGCATGACAATGATCCCAAACACACACAGCAACGAAGGAGTGGCTTTGTAAGAAGCATTTCAAGGTCCTGGAGTGGCCTAGCCAGTCTCCAGATCTCAACCCCATAGAAAATCTTTGGAGGGAGTTGAAAGTCCCTGTTGCCCAGCAACAGCCCCAAAACATCACTGCTCTAGAGGAGATCTGCATGGAGGAATGGGCCAAAATACCAGCAACAGTGTGTGAAAACCTTGTGAAGACGTTTGACCTCTGTCATTGCCAACAAAGGGTATATAACAAAGTATTGAGATAAACTTTTGTTATTGACCGAATACTTATTTTCCACCATAATTTGCAAATAAATTCATTAAAAATCCTACAATGTGATTTTCTGGATTTTTTTTTCTCATTTTGTCTGTCATAGTTGAAGTGTACCTATGATGAAAATTACCAGCGTCTCTCATCTTTTTAAGTGGGAGAACTTGCACAATTGGTGGCTGACTAAATACTTTTTTGCCCCACTGTAATTAAATCAATGTATACTGGCAAAACGTGCAAAAAAAAAAAAAAAGTTGGCAAGAAAATAACAGAATTCTTTAACCAGGGGCGGGACCTTCGTCAGTGTTTTAATCTGAGCTCTGCACTCTTCAATATTTACATCAACAAATTGGCCACTATTCTAGAAAAATCCTCAGCCCCTGGTGTTAGTCTCCACAATTCAGAAGTTCAATGCCTACTCTTCGCAGATGACCTATGACTGCTGTCACCCACAGCACATGGCCTACAGCAGAGCCTGGACCTGCTGGAGCACTACTGCCAGACCTGGACCCTGGCAGTAAACCCCAAAAATACTAAAATAATGATTTTCCAGAGAAGATCCAGATCTC
Organism: Oncorhynchus nerka; assembly: GCF_034236695.1. Classification (NCBI taxonomy): domain Eukaryota; kingdom Metazoa; phylum Chordata; class Actinopteri; order Salmoniformes; family Salmonidae; genus Oncorhynchus; species Oncorhynchus nerka. The sequence continues at coordinate 47,689,985 of NC_088412.1, read as the reverse complement.
AGGAACCAAAGTTCTCAATTGGTACAAAATATATAGAGTACTGCACACACTACAATTACTTAGGTTTAAAAATAAGCTCAACTGGACACCTTAATGAGGCAGTGAATGAACAGAGAGAAAGCACGCAGGGCATTCTACGCCATTAAAAAGCTAAATCAAATTGAAATTCCTATTCAAATTTGGCTAAAACTAATTGAATATGTCATTGAACCAATTGCACTTTATGGCAGTGAGGTGTGGGATCCACTTGCAAAAGAAGATTTCATCAAATTGGACAAACACCCCATTGAAACCCTGCATGCAGAGTTCTGTAATATTCTCCTACATGTCCAGAGGAAAACTACAAACAATGCATGCAGGGCAGAATTAGGCCAATATCCACTAATAATAAAAACTCAAAAAAGAGCTATTAAGTTTTGGAAACATCTAAAATACTGTGACCCCCACTAATATCATTACCAAGCCCTGCAATACCAAGAGCTGAGCAAAGAAAACTCCCCTCATTCAGCTGGTCCTGGGGCTGAGTTCACAAACCTGTTCTAATAACACACTGAAGCCTCAGGACCAGAACATCCAATCAATCAGGATAAACCAAAACTACAACACAGTCAAAACAAAACTATATTGATTATTGGGAAACATAAGCACAAACACAAAGCAAAATGCAGTGCTATCTGGCTTACTGATGAAAACCTTGACAAAGTACAGGCTCAGTGAGCACAGCCTTGCCATTGAGAAGGGTAGACACAGGAAAACCTGGCTCCCTGTAGAGGAAAGGCTGTGCAACCACTGCACAACAGCAGAACATGAGACGGAGCTGCATTTCCTGACAAAATGTTTAAAAAAATATATAAAACAATTCCCCCCAATTTGAAACCCTTATTCAAAGTTTCAAAGACCTGAAAGTAGACTACCCGTCCTGTTGGGGGAGGACGCAGAGAGCTGTGGGTTGGCAGCGCACTACATTGCTGCCTGCCATAAGTTGAGGGACAGTGTCTGACAGACCAATTAACCTGCACTACTACTGTATGCTTATTGTTATTGTTGAATGTGTTGGTTATTTTGACACTTGGTTATTGTTGTTACTGTTGTCCCGTTGACAATTTTGATTCTCATTTTTATATTGAAAATATCCCAAATAAGCTTTGGCTATATGTACATTGCCAATAAAGCAAATTGGGGAGGGAGGGAGAGAAAGAAATTGAGAGAGAGAGAGAGAGTCTACAGCGGATTGTGAAAGAGCTCTGTTCAGCCCATTATCAAAGCGTCTGGCTTTCACAGAATCCACCTGAGCTATGACAGATGTAATACAGCTACTCCTACTCGTCCCGGCTTTCTCTCTAAGACTTAGACAAATAAACACACACATTCACACAAGCACGCACACATACCGTACACTCACACAGACACACAAAAGGAACACTACTCTTCTCAGTACTGACACAATGACAGAGCAGTTTCCATAAAGTGCAGGCTGGTTTCCATCCAATTTGGACGGTGATTCACTGATCTTGTCCGTCGGGGCGTCTGCAGTGACGGAAAGTTTTCTTCCAAAAACCATTTTGATGAGTCGGTTAAAGAAATGAACAATTCAAATAGGCTTCTTCTTTAAGAACAGGCCCAGTCTTTCGTTAAATAGCAGAAAACAAATCATTCAGTCAACATTCATTCCGGGTTATTGGCTATGGGTATAGGTTCGGCACACATCATTGCATTTTGTTTCAGAAAGTAGGCCGGCCCTCTTCAAAGTCTGGCAGATAGAGGCTTTTTCTCTAGAAAGCCCTCTTGCATACACTTCCTCCATAACTTACATCCTTGTTAACTTTTAGACCCGGAATTAGGGCTGGCTAACCCTAGACATCCCTTCAATCTCCACCGAGTTTGGTTAATCTGCATTTAGTTCTTTCTTTTTTTGCACCTCTCATGTGGAATGAAGAATGTGTGTATTGCTTTTCATGCACAGTGTAATTGATGTGTATAATCTGCGAAAGAGATCTCAGCATATCTTCCTGCTTAAATAAAGGTTCAATCAAATCTAAAACAATAAGCATTAGCAGATACAGCGGGTATCGCTGTATTCACCAAATTCTTATTTACAACGACGGCCTAGGAACAGTCAGTTAACTGCCTTGTTCAGGGGAACAGTGGGTTAACTGCCTTGTTCAGGGGAACAGTGGGTCAACTGCCTTGTTCAGGGGAACAGTGGGTTAACTGCCTTGTTCAGGGGAACAGTGGGTCAACTGCCTTGTTCAGGGGAACAGTCAGTTAACTGCCTTGTTCAGGGGAACAGTGGGTCAACTGCCTTGTTCAGGGGAACAGTGGGTCAACTGCCTTGTTCAGGGGAACAGTGGGTCAACTGCCTTGTTCAGGGGAACAGTGGGTCAACTGCCTTGTTCAGGGGAACAGTGGGTTAACTGCCTTGTTCAGGGGAACAGTGGGTTAACTGCCTTGTTCAGGGGAACAGTGGGTTAACTGCCTTGTTCAGGGGAACAGTGGGTTAACTGCCTTGTTCAGGGAACAGTGGGTCAACTGCCTTGTTCAGGGAACAGTGGGTTAACTGCCTTGTTCAGGGGAACAGTGGGTCAACTGCCTTGTTCAGGGAACAGTGGGTCAACTGCCTTGTTCAGGGGAACAGTGGGTCAACTGCCTTGTTCAGGGGAACAGTGGGTTAACTGCCTTGTTCAGGGGAACAGTGGGTCAACTGCCTTGTTCAGGGGAACAGTGGGTCAACTGCCTTGTTCAGGGGAACAGTGGGTCAACTGCCTTGTTCAGGGGAACAGTGGGTCAACTGTCTTGTTCAGGGGAACAGTGGGTTAACTGCCTTGTTCAGGGGAACAGTGGGTCAACTGCCTTGTTCAGGGGAACAGTGGGTTAACTGCCTTGTTCAGGGGAACAGTGGGTCAACTGCCTTGTTCAGGGGAACAGTGGGTTAACTGCCTTGTTCAGGGGAACAGTGGGTTAACTGCCTTGTTCAGGGGAACAGTGGGTCAACTGCCTTGCTCAGGGGAACAGTGGGTTAACTGGTCTAGGAACAGTGGGTTAACTGGTCTAGGAACAGTGGGTTAACTGGTCTAGGAACAGTGGGTTAACTGGTCTAGGAACAGTGGGTTAACTGCCTTGTTCAGGGGAACAGTGGGTTAACTGCCTTGTTCAGGGGAACAGTGGGTCAACTGCCTTGTTCAGGGGAACAGTGGGTCAACTGCCTTGTTCAGGGGAACAGTGGGTTAACTGCCTTGTTCAGGGGCAGAACGGCAGATTATTTACCTTGTCAGCTCGGGGATTCGATCCACCAACCTTTCGGTTACTGGCCCAACACTCTAACCACTAGGCTACCTGCCGTGCTTAGCTCCAACCTGATTCTTTTTATCCAGAACAACACCCAGGTCTTTGCCGATATCAAGCATAACATGATGCAGCCGATAAGAAGGCATTTACTCAGTGACGTGTTGTGTTGGATTTGAAGAATCCAACAGAGTAGTGTTTTTTTCACAGTATTACTTCAGTGCCTTAATCTGTATATTTGTATTCTTCTTTTCACTGTGTCATTTAGGACATTATTGTGGAGTCACGACAAGGTTGTTGATCCATCCTCAGTTTTCTCCCATCACAGTCGTTGAACTCTGTTTTAAAATCACCATGGTGACATCCCTGAGCAGTTACCTTCCTGTTCTGCAGCTCAGTTCAGAAGGACCATGCTTAAAAGAGATATTAAATATGTTATTGTTAGTCGTCTACCAATCATGGCCCTTCTTTACGAGGCTTTCGCAAAGCTCCCTGGTCTTTGTAGTTTAATCTGTGCTTGAAATTCAACACTTGACTGAGGGACAGATGTATGTATGGGGGACAGAGGAAGGGTTAGTCATTCAAAAATCCTTTCAACCCCTATTATTTCACACGGAGTGAATCCATGTCACTTATTGTGATTTGTTAAGCCGCATTAGTTCAATCTTGTCTAAACATTGGGGGTGAATATTACTAATATTTTAGTTAATGGATTTTTATTCATTTGTAAAAATGGATCAAATGTTAATTTCACTTTGACACTGGAGTATTTTGTGTAGATCAATGCCCCCCCCCCCCAAAAAAAAAAAAACTAATCACAAATAAATCTATTTCAATCCCTCTTTTGGAATGCAACAAAATGTGAAAGAAATCCAAGGGGGGAATATTTATAATACCCAGTGTAAAGTCTCCTGACACAGGGTTATTATAGCTACATGGGTCGCGGTCCATCAATAGGACTGAAAGCAGATAGAGTTATTATAGCTACATGGGTCGCGGTCCATCAATAGGACTGAAAGCAGATATGGAGGGATGGAAGGAGGGAGGGGAAGAGAGACAGATAGATGGATGGATGGAGAGAAGGAGAGAGGTCAGTCAATATATCCCCTGCCTGGAAATGTGTCAATTTAAGCCCACTGTAATTTGACAAGGAGCCATTCAGCCTCTTGATTACGTCCCAAATGGCACCCTATTCCCCTTGTATAGTGCACTACTTCTGATCAGGGCCCATTGAGAATAGGGGGCCATTTGGGATTTTAATTTGAAAAACTTGTGTCCGTCAGCAGAAGGGATCATTTAAATAATGCATCGGACCCGCAGTCCTGTCATACACTTACAGCCTAATGGAGCTTGCAAGAAAGGTATGTCACTGTAATTGTGCGCGTGACATGCAAACGTGAACCTTGAAAATGCAGACCAACTGACAATAACATAGGCTTCCTGGTCACTGCCGGCCACAGTTCAGCTAGACGGAAAGGTTTGGCAAGGCAGGACTGAATCGCATGTAGTACAGATTCTCCATACCATAACGAGGCTGCTGTCATAACCCTCCATCGCACATCCTCTCACACCACCATTTCCTCTCCTCAACTCCCACTCGTCTGCCAGTCCCTCCGGCCTGAGGAGAGAGGGATGAGGAGGAGAGGTGTGTAGGAGGAGGTCGATAGGCCATCAGCATACATTAGCCATACACTATGGAAATTACCTTCCTCTCCTCTTTACCAGTCTACCACTTCAACACCCTGAGGGAGGGAGGGAGGTTGCTGTGAGTGAGTGGCAAAGCAAGAGAGAGAGAGAGAGAATGAGTTAGAAAAAGAGAGCGAGGCACATACATAGGCTTTGCAATCACACAAACGCATTAAGCTGTTATGCTCATTCATATTCTACACAAAGTGTGTGTGCGTTCAGTGCGAAGGCCAAATTACAGAGGAAGAACTTTTTGAGGCTATTAAATCCTTTCAGTATGGAAAAACCCCAGGGCTTGATGGAATATTGGTAGAGGTATATCAAGCCTTGATGTACTAAAAGCTCCATTGTTAGATTGTTTTAACTACTCCTATAGAAATGGTAGTCTGTCAGGTACTCAACAGGAAGGTCTGATTTCTCTATTATTAAAACAAGACCCAGATGGCAAATATAAAGACCCAGTCTATCTAAAAAAAACTGGAGGTCTCTTACACTTCAATGTTGTGATGCGAAAATACTAGCGAAATGCATAGCACTCAGAATTAGAAGGGTTTTACCAGGTATTGTTCATCCTGATCAGACAGGTTTTTTTATATGGACGATACAGTGGAGATAAGATACGACAACTAATAATAGAACATCATGAAACATCTAAGAAGCCAGGCCTGGTATTTATAGTGGATTTTGAAAAGGCATTTGATAAAGTAAAACTGGATTTATTTTATAAATGCCTGGATTTTTCTTGTTTAAGGGGAATTAAACAAGGGTGTCTGCAGTCACCATATCTATTCGTTATGTCCATTGAAAAGCTAGCTATTATCCGATCCAGTAACAACATTAGAGGACTAGAAATCCAAGGCTTAAAAACAGAGGTGTCCATGTATGCTGATGACTCAAGTTTTATATTAAGTCCCCAAGATAGATCCCTGCAATGTCTCATTGAGGATCTAGATAGGTTTTAGTCCGGAGAGAACAGAAAAGTTCATTATGATAAGTGTACAATATTACGTATTGGATCTTCAGAAAATACAACTTTTTAGTAGTTTAAGAAAAAACAAATGGGCTGATGGCATTCATCAGTTTACTCACTTACTTATGGCGCTGCCTACTCCTGATAATTCATTTTTCATATGAAAAAAAACCCCATTTAGCTTTATCTGGGACGCTGAACCAGACAAAATAAAACGTGCCTATCTATATAATGAATTTGAATTAGGTGGGTTTAGATTATTAAATATAAAACCACTAAACTTCTCTCTTTAGGGTTCAAGTTTTACTTGAATTAGATTACTAAGAAAAGCTCATCTAGCATTTAAAAATGGCCTTTTTGCCTTTGTGCAGATTGCCATGTCTCATTTTCGATTAATTGAAAATTACTTCTTTTTTTTTAAAGTATCTCTCTTTTTCAAACAAGCATTGCAGAGATGGCTAAAATTTCAATTTCATCCCCCTGAAAACATAGAACAAACATTACAACAAATATTATGGCTGAACTCAAATGTGCTGGTTGATAAAATACCTGTATTTATGGGAAATAAGGGTATTTGGTTCTTAAATTATATTGTAAATTGGAATGGTAGAGTTATGTCATTCATGGAGATATCAGAATTGTATGGGAAGGTCTGCTCAATCCAAGAGTACAACCAATTAATTACAGCGTTACCCAAAAAATGAAGGAGGCAGGTGGCAGCGGGAGGAGGTAGGGAACTTGTCTGTCTGCCCAATATAAAGGATCAAAGCTGGCGGAGGAATAAAATAGCATAAATAGGAAAGTATACCAGTTTCATTTGAGGACCAGGATGTTGACAACTGTGCCATACAGATTGCAAAATCGTTGGGAAGAGATTTTTGTTGTACCGATTCCATGGTACAGGGTGTATGAGTTGATATATAAAACAACGAAATATTCAAGACTTCGTGCTTTTCAGCCAAAATTATTATATAGAATTCTTGCCACCAACAAAATATTGAATATTTGGGGCATAAAATCATCGAAGCTCTGCAGATTTTGTCGTGAGGATCCAGAAACAATAGACCATTTATTTTGGTATTGCCGTAGCCTGTTTCTGGTCTCAGGTTGGTCTCAGGTCTGGTCTCACTCCCTACCACTGAGGAAGTACAGTTCCCGCTCAGCCCAGTCAAAACTGTTCGCTGCTCTGGCCCCCCAATGGTGGAACAAACTCCCTCACGACGCCAGGACAGCGGAGTCAATCACCACCTTCCGGAGACACCTGAAACCCCACCTCTTTAAGGAATACCTAGGATAGGATAAAGTAATCCTTCTCACCCCCCTTAAAAGACCTAGATGCACTATTGTATAGTGGCTGTTCCACTGGATGTCATAAGGTGAAAGCACCCATTTGTAAGTCGCTCTGGATAAGAGCGTCTGCTAAATGACTTAAATGTAAATGTAAATGTAGGTTCAGGAATGGTGGAAAATGCATAGCATTGATCTAAAATTGACCCTGGAAATAGGAGATCTGGAGAGACCGGGTCAGTCAATTACTAATACTATTAGTAAAAGTATTTATCTTCAACTTGCAATCTGTGGATTCTATTAGATTAGATAGATTGAAATTGTACGTTATACATCACAGTATAGTTGAAAGATATGTGTTGCGTAGAAACCCGAAGAGAGTGGCCAGCAGAGATAGATGGGATGGGCTGAGGGTGGCCAGCAGAGATAGATGGGATGGGCTGAGGGAAGCTGAGGGTTGAGATGTGGAATTGGAGACAAGTGGGAGTGGAGTTGCTGTGTGGGGGATAGAATGATGGTCAAAGATACGTTTTTTTTTTTAAAAGTCCAAATAAAACATAATAAAAAGTCAGTTTGAATGACAGAGGGGCAGTGTTTTTACAATTAACGCCAGTTTGCCAGAGGCTGATGCCGTGCAGGTGTTTGTACACATGCATATACACACACACTCATTCAAATAATGTAGTAGTGCCAAACATACACACAAACATATACAGTTGGCTGTTCTGATTCGAGTTGTCCTTGATGTCCTTTGTTTTCAATGTATTTATATATATATATTTTTTGCATTTGCATTTTGTTTTGTCTTTTCCTTTTTTCTCTTTAGTTCATTCTCTAGGAGGGTTCGGGTTCACGTTCTTTTGGCCTGGTGGGAGATCTGTCAACGTGCCCTTGAGCAGGGCATTGACCTTGGATGCTTCTGTGTGTCACTCTGAATGGGAGTCTGTTGGATGACTGGTCTGATGTAGTTGTTGAATGGGAGTCTGTTGGATGACTGGTCTGATTAGTTGTTGAATGGGAGTCTGTTGGATGACTGGTGTGATGTAGTTGTTGAATGGGAGTCTGTTGGATGACTGGTGCGAATTAGTTGTTGAATGGGAGTCTGTTGGATGACTGGTGCGAATTAGTTGTTGAATGGGAGTCTGTTGGATGACTGGTGCGAATTAGTTGTTGAATGGGAGTCTGTTGGATGACTGGTGTGATGTAGTTGTTGAATGGGAGTCTGTTGGATGACTGGTGTGATGTAGTTGTTGAATGGGAGTCTGTTGGATGACTGGTGTGATGTAGTTGTTGAATGGGAGTCTGTTGGATGACTGGTGTGATGTAGTTGTTGAATGGGAGTCTGTTGGATGACTGGTCTGATGTAGTTGTTGAATGGGAGTCTGTTGGATGACTGGTGTGATGTAGTTGTTGAGCGGCTTCACTGCAAGTATATGGTATGTTTCAGATATCCAATAAAAAAATGACAAAAATAACAAACAACATTTTGAATGGGAGTCTGTTGGATGACTGTCTGATGTAGTTGTTGAATGGGAGTCTGTTAATGACTGGTCTGACCCTGAGGGCTCTGAATACAGAGTCTGTTGGATGACTGGTGTGAGTGTAGAGCCTGACCCTGAGCTATATGCTTCACTGCAGGTATCTGATATGCAGAGCAGAAGTAAAAAATGACAAAAATGAGGGCAACATTTGCAAAAAGTGAGTTTGGTGTCTGACACGTGAGGGCTCTATATACAGATGCACTAAGCCTGACCCTGAGGGCTCTATATACAGAGCAGAGAGTAGGAGCCTGACCCTGAGGGCTCTATATGCAGAGCAGAGAGTAGGAGCCTGACCCTGAGGGCTCTATATACAGAGCAGAGAGTAGGAGCCTGACCCTGAGGGCTCTATATGCAGAGCAGAGAGTAGGAGCCTGACCCTGAGGGCTCTATATGCAGAGCAGAGAGTAGGAGCCTGACCCTGAGGGCTCTATATGCAGAGCAGAGAGTAGGAGCCTGACCCTGAGGGCTCTATATACAGAGCAGAGAGTAGGAGCCTGACCCTGAGGGCTCTATATACAGAGCAGAGAGTAGGAGCCTGACCCTGAGGGCTCTATATACAGAGCAGAGAGTAGGAGCCTGACCCTGAGGGCTCTATATACAGAGCAGAGAGTAGGAGCCTGACCCTGAGGGCTCTATATACAGAGCAGAGAGTAGGAGCCTGACCCTGAGGGCTCTATATACAGAGCAGAGAGTAGGAGCCTGACCCTGAGGGCTCTATATACAGAGCAGAGAGTAGGAGCCTGACCCTGAGGGCTCTATATACAGAGCAGAGAGTAGGAGCCTGACCCTGAGGGCTCTATATACAGAGCAGAGAGTAGGAGCCTGACCCTGAGGGCTCTATATACAGAGCAGAGAGTAGGAGCTGTAATTTAGCTGGGTGTAAAGCATCTGAGAGGGAAACCAAACCCTCAGAACAGACACCAGCACCGACCCCATTGGGTAACACAGTAATACATCCGTTAATCAGCGTCTAACAGGTCAAAATACGAACACTACTGATGTTCTCGTCCAATGGTAAAGGAATAGGGAAATAAATGACAGCTGGCCAGGGTGCAATAGCTTTCCCTACGCAACCTGAAAATATGAACTGATGGCGAGAGGGTTTGGCTGACTGTGATCATTAGTGGCCTCCGCTCTGCACTTCCACTGAGCCAGTGACATCTTTCTCCACTCCTCCATTCTTCCCTTCCTTGGTCCCTGGTCCATGTCCAGTGCTGACATAAAAACTCAAACATTTAGAGAGAGCCCCACCACCCCCAGCCCCCACTACCAGTCCCTTTATAATATGAATGGCATTCATCTCCCCCCTCAGGATGAGGTTACTTCTGCTTCTTCGACATCACAATCATGTAAAAGGCCAGCTACTGTGGACACGTGTGTGTGTGTAGTATTCATTATCCCCATCTTTCTGTCTCTATCATGGTGTGTGTGTGTGTAGTATACATTATCCCCATCTTTCTGTCTCTGCCATGGTGTGTGTGTGTGTAGTAGTCATTATCCCCATCTTTCTGTCTTTGTCATGGTGTGTGTGTGTAGTGGTCATTATCCCCATCTTTCTGTCTCTGTCATGGTGTGTGTGTGTAGTGGTCATTATCCCCATCTTTCTGTCTCTACCATGGTGTGTGTGTGTGTGTGTAGTATTCATTATCCCCATCTTTCTGTCTCTGTCATGGTGTGTGTGTGTGTGTAGTATTCATTATCCCCATCTTTCTGTCTCTATCATGGTGTGTGTGTGTAGTGGTCATTATCCCCATCTTTCTGTCTCTGTCATGGTGTGTGTGTGTGTAGTATTCATTATCCCCATCTTTCTGTCTCTGTCATGGTGTGTGTGTGTGTGTAGTATTCATTATCCCCATCTTTCTGTCTCTGTCATGGTGTGTGTGTGTGTGTAGTATTCATTATCCCCATCTTTCTGTCTCTGTCATGGTGTGTGTGTGTAGTGGTCATTATCCCCATCTTTCTGTCTCTACCATGGTGTGTGTGTGTGTGTGTGTGTAGTATTCATTATCCCCATCTTTCTGTCTCTGTCATGGTGTGTGTGTGTGTGTGTAGTATTCATTATCCCCATCTTTCTGTCTCTGTCATGGTGTGTGTGTGTGTGTAGTATTCATTATCCCCATCTTTCTGTCTCTGTCATGGTGTGTGTGTGTGTAGTATTCATTATCCCCATCTTTCTGTCTCTGTCATGGTGTGTGTGTGTGTGTAGTATTCATTATCCCCATCTTTCTGTCTCTGTCATGGTGTGTGTGTGTGTGTGTAGTATTCATTATCCCCATCTTTCTGTCTCTGTCATGGTGTGTGTGTGTGTGTAGTAGTCATTATCCCCATCTTTCTGTCTCTGTCATGGTGTGTGTGTGTAGCGGTCATTATCCCCATCTTTCTGTCTCTATCATGGTGTGTGTGTGTGTAGTGTTCATTATCCCCATCTTTCTGTCTCTGTCATGGTGTGTGTGTGTGTAGAGGTCATTATCCCCATCTTTCTGTCTCTATCATGGTGTGTGTGTGTGTAGAGGTCATTATCCCCATCTTTCTGTCTCTATCATGGTGTGTGTGTGTGTAGTTGTCATTATCCCCATCTTTCTGTCTCTACCATGGTGTGTGTGTGTGTGTGTGTGTGTAGTATTCATTATCCCCATCTTTCTGTCTCTACCATGGTGTGTGTGTGTGTGTGTAGTGGTCATTATCCCCATCTTTCTGTCTCTATCATGGTGTGTGTGTGTGTGTAGTGGTCATTATCCCCATCTTTCTGTCTCTATCATGGTGTGTGTGTGTGTGTGTAGTGGTCATTATCCCCATCTTTCTGTCTCTATCATGGTGTGTGTGTGTGTGTGTGTAGTGGTCATTATCCCCATCTTTCTGTCTCTATCATGGTGTGTGTGTGTGTGTGTAGTGGTCATTATCCCCATTTTTCTGTCTCTACCATGGTGTGTGTGTGTGTGTAGCGGTCATTATCCCCATCTTTCTGTCTCTATCATGGTGTGTGTGTGTGTGTAGTGGTCATTATCCCCATCTTTCTGTCTATCATGGTGTGTGTGTGTGTAGTGGTCATTATCCCCATCTTTCTGTCTCTATCATGGTGTGTGTGTGTGTAGTGGACATTATCCCCATCTTTCTGTCTCTATCATGGTGAGTGTGTGCGCGCGAGAGTGTGTAAAGAACATTGTGTGTGTGTGTGTGTAGTGGTCATTATCCACATCTTTCTGTCTCTATCATGGTGAGTGTGTGTGTTTGTAGTGGTCATTATCCCCATCTTTCTGTCTCTATCATGGTGTGTGTGTGTGTGTAGTATTCATTATCCCCATATTTCTGTCTCTGTCATGGTGTGTGTGTGTGTGTGTGTGTGTGTGTGTGTGTGTGTGGTGGTCATTATCCCCATTTTTCTGTCTCTACCATGGTGTGTGTGTGTGTAGCGGTCATTATCCCCATCTTTCTGTCTCTATCATGGTGTGTGTGTGTGTGTGTAGCGGTCATTATCCCCAGTTTTCTGTCTCTTACATGGTGTGTGAGTGTAGTTGTCATTAGTCCAATCTTTGTCTCTACCATGGTGTGTGTGGGTGTAGTGGTCATTATCCCCATCTTTCTGTCTCTACCATGGTGTGTGTGTGTGTAGTGGTCATTATCCCCATCTTTCTGTCTCTATCATGGTGTGTGTGTGTGTAGAGGTCATTATCCCCATCTTTCTGTCTCTATCATGGTGTGTGTGTGTGTGTAGAGGTCATTATCCCCATCTTTCTGTCTCTATCATGGTGTGTGTGTGTGTAGAGGTCATTATCCCCATCTTTCTGTCTCTATCATGGTGTGTGTGTGTGTAGAGGTCATTATCCCCATCTTTCTGTCTCTATCATGGTGTGTGTGTGTGTAGAGGTCATTATCCCCATCTTTCTGTCTCTATCATGGTGTGTGTGTGTGTGTGTGTGTGTAGTGGACATTATCCCCATCTTTCTGTCTCTATCATGGTGAGTGTGTGCGCGCGCGAGAGTGTGTAAAGAACATTGTGTGTGTGTGTGTAGTGGTCATTATCCCCATCTTTCTGTCGCTATCATGATGTGTGTGTGTGTGTTCCTGTCTGACCACTACACACACACACACAGAGCAGGATCTGTGCTCAGACCGTCAGAGCCGTATGGTTCTGCAAATGCTTTGTGGGGGAATATATTCATATGTACAACACATTTAGTATGCATGGTGTGATTGGCCAGTCCGATGAGGAGTGACAGGACAGGGGACCCCAGGCAGCCCTTCAGCAGATCTCCTTCCTGGAAGAGGTTAGAGGTCAGGAGGGGTTCTCTTCCTGGGACCTGGGTGTCAGTCAGTCTAGGGAAAGTGTGTGTGTGTGTGCGCGTGTTCGTCAAGCTGACAACCCCAATGCGCTGGTTGTCAGTCTGTGACAGCTGTTAACCTCCAGGTCACTCTTGAGTTGAGACTTTGAAGACCTTAAAAGTGACCGTGATCTGACCATAGATATGGGGGTCACGGTCCTCCTGTCAAAAAGGTCACTGACAGGACAGAGGAGACGCCACACCTGACTCACTGAGAGGCTGGGACAGAGGAGACGCCACACCTGACTCACTGAGAGGCTGGGACAGAGGAGACGCCACACCTGACTCACTGAGAGGCTGGGACAGAGGAGACGCCACACCTGACTCACTGAGAGGCTGGGACAGAGGAGACGCCACACCTGACTCACTGAGAGGCTGGGACAGAGGAGACTAGGAGGAGAGCTGTGTCGGAGTACCAGCGTGTGAGAGAAAAAGGCTGTGATTGAACGTGTCAGAGTGCGAATGGGAGATGTCCGTGGGTCGTTTTGAGTGTGACTTAGCAAACAGGTATCAGTCAGCTCCACTCTGCCTGGCACAGTAGTGAAACCATCCAGGCTGTGTGTTTGTGTGTGTGTGCTGGCTACAAACCTGCACCTGTGCAGTATTTCTTTTCCGAAAAGGACAAACACTTCTTCCCGAATAAGTCGTCCGAGTACTTCCTCTTCACCCATATTTACCACTCTATCTCTCTATCACTCGGAGTTCTCCAAACTACTCCTAACTCGACTCTTCTCCTCTCACAAGTACCTTGCTTTATCGCTGTCAGTGATGACTCATGTAACGTACTGTTGCGTCTGAGAGGCCTCTCCTGCCCCTAGAGAGAGCGAGAGAGCGAGAGAGAAAAAGATAGAGGTTGGAGAGAGAGAGAAAAAGAGAGAGGAGAAAGACCGAGACAGAGACAGAGAGGAGACAGAGAGAGAGAGAGAAAAAGAGAGCGAGACAGAGAGAGGAGAGAAAAAGAGAGCGAGAGAGAGAGACAGAGAGAGAGTGACTTCCGTCTACTGTCATTTACCTGCTTCTAACGGCCCTGGCATTCTCAGCCTGGCTCTTGATATCACTTAAGGGGCTGAGTCACTTTCAAGCACTGCAGCTGGGGGATAGAAGGGCCCTCAGGAGGCAGCAGACTAGGGGAGATCCTAGGGGTTAGGGTGGAAGAGGGATGGTAGTGGGGGTGGGGGTGTAGGGGTTAAGGGCCTACACGTGGAAGGGGGTTGAATAGAGAGGGCAGACAGAGAGGTGAGTAAAACCAGTAAAACCAGCTGTAACAGTAAAAATAGGAAAGAAGCCTAAGGCTGAGAACATTGTGGAGCTGTGAATGAGGCTACAGGCTATAGGAGTGGGGGGGGGTGGCCTTTGGAATGGAGCTCAATGCCTCGATCTGTTTTTGTGGAAGAAACCATTAGGGAAGAGAGTTGTGGTCACGGCAGAGTGTAGGAGAAGGCACACTCAAAACGCTGAACCGTAGGTCAAAGCCTGCTGGCTCTGCAACAGCTAGGAAACATGAGTCCAAAACACCCACAAACCATCATGGGACTTTGATCGTGTAGGCGTATTGTAGTCTGTGTGGGAGGGGTTGGAGAGTTAGAGGGGGATGGAGGGGCGCAGGAGACGGAAGGATGAAGGGATGGGGAGGGGAGGACTTGAACGTGGGGGCGCTCGGTTAGGAAGAGCCGGCATGCAGGGAAAGACGAGTCGCGCTGGTGTCACGGTAAACAGGCCTAACCCCGGCAAACCCCCCACACACACACACAGCGTCAGGGCCCGTTGAGGCGCTTCAACTCCAAAGCCTCACAAATAAGTATCCCGCTTCGGACTCACCTGGCAGAAGACAGGCTTGTAGCGCTCCGAGAACAGCAGGTTCAGCTCCTCTGACTCGTACTCCTGGGGCAGCCGGTCCACACAGAGGCACTTAGAGTGGAGGTGGTGACCCGCGGTCAGCTGGTTGACGTCTGTCCACTGGATCATGACCGCGCGGTCCCCCTGCGGTCGCCCCAGCAGCTCCGACCGCGCCCGCGACGCCGAGTCCTTCTTCATGTACTCCACGAAGCCGTAGCCCTTGGAGTGTCCGGTGAGCTCGCTGTAGACCAGGAAGCAGCGCTCGATGTTTCCGTAGGAACGGACCAGCTCCTCCAGCTGCTGGGCGGTGAAGGTGTGGGGCAGGTTCGTGAGGCACAGCAGGGAGTCGGTGGGCTGGAGCTGCACCGTGATGTCTCGGCCACGCATGTTGCTCTGGTGGAGGGAGCGGATGGCACCCTGAGCCTGGTCACCGTTCAGCAGGGTCACAAACGCTGGAGGGACATGGACAGGGATGCACAGAGACAGGGAAATGGACAGAGATGCACAGAGACAGGGACAGAGATACACATAGACAGGGAGACAGGAATACACAGAGACAGGGAAATAGATACACAGAGACAGGGAAATGGACAGAGATGCACAGAGACAGGGAGACAGGAATACACAGAGACAGGGACAGAGATACACAGAGACAGGGAAATGGACAGAGATACACAGAGACAGGGAGACAGGAATACACAGAGACAGGGACAGAGATACACAGAGAGAGGGGCAGAGATACACAGAGACAGGGAAATGGACAGAGATACACAGAGACAGGGAGACAGGAATACACAGAGACAGGGACAGAGATACACAGAGACAGGGGCAGAGATACACAGAGACAGGGAGACAGGAATACACAGAGACAGGGAGACAGGAATACACAGAGACATGGAAATGGACAGAGATACACAGAGACAGGGAAATGGACAGAGATGCACAGAGACAGGGAGACAGGAATACACAGAGACAGGGGACAGAATACACAGAGATGGAAAGGGACAGAGATACACAGAGACAGGGAGACAGGAATACACAGAGACAGGGAGACAGGAATACACAGAGACATGGAAATGGACAGAGATACACAGAGACAGGGACAGAGATACACATAGACAGGGAGACAGGAATACACAGAGACAGGGACATAGATACACAGAGACAGGGGCAGAATACACAGAGACAGGGACAGAGATACACAGAGACAGGGGCAGAGATACACAGAGACAGGGAGACAGGAATACACAGAGACAGGGAAATAGACAGAGATACACAGAGACAGAGATACACAGAGACAGGGGCAGAGATACACAGACAGGGAAATGGACAGAGATACACAGAGACAGGGGCAGAGATACACAGAGACAGGGAGACAGGAATACACAGAGACAGGGAGACAGGAATACACAGAGACAGGGAGACAGGAATACACAGAGACAGGGAGACAGGAATACACAGAGACAGGAATACACAGAGACAGGAATACACAGAGACAGGGAGACAGGAATACACAGAGACAGGAATACACAGAGACAGGAATACACAGAGACAGGAATACACAGAGACAGGAATACACAGAGACAGCAATACACAGAGACAGGAATACACACAGAGACACAGAGACAGGAATACACACAGAGACAGAGAGACAGGAATACACAGAGACAGGGAAATGGACAGAGATACACAGAGACAGGGACAAAGATGCACAGAGACAGGGGCAGAGATACACAGAGACAGGGAAATGGACAGAGATACACAGACAGGGAAATGGACAGAGATACACAGACAGGGAAATGGACAGAGATACAAAGAGACAGGGGCAGAGAATCACAGACAGGGAAATGGACAGAGATGCACAGAGACAGGGACAGAGATACACAGAGACAGGGAAATGGACAGAGATACACAGACAGGGAAATTAACAGAGATACACAGAGACAGGGGCAGAGAATCACAGACAGGGAAATGGACAGAGATGCACAGAGACATGGAAGGGGACACGGACAGAGAGACCGGGACAGGGACACACAAAGACAAGGAGAAACACACACACAGACAGAGAGAACAATACACACACAGAGACAGAAACACATGCAGAGAGACAGAGAATGGGAGAGAGAGGGGTACAGAAAAATACACACCCAGAAACCAAACAGACAGAGATACACAGAGAGAAAGACCCACATTAGCTGGGATCAGCCTGGAAAGAATCCACTCACTGACACACATATTTATCCCGCTCCTAAACACACAGTGACAGAACAGAAACAGCATGATAGATCACAATAACAGGGGAGGTGTTTACAACATCACAGTCCAGTAAACAGGCTTAATCAAACCTGAACCCTTTTATACAAACGCTAACAGCCCGAAACGACCCCCCCCCCCCGAAAACGCCAACGCAGTGATTCATGGGCCGTGAAATGAGGCGGTAATGAATTGATATGGAATGTGTAGCGTGGCCAAAATACCCCTCAGCCGAGCGAACGTTGAGCCTGAGCCCACTGTAACAGCATCTGACTGACTGACTGACTGACTGACTGGCCGAAACACGTCCATGTGATTTTTTTTTAAAGTTAAAACTTAAATTTAGGACCCGTCTTCTTCATAACTGACTGTTAACCGTGTTAACCCTTTAGTGCCTGTGGTAGGTCTGTGTTGACTATTTACTGAGAGGAACTAATATCTATATTTAAATATTTGGTGACTATTAGCCTCCCCAGTCGACATTGTGAGTCCTAATGCACTTCCAGTGCGCAGAGGATGTTGCTGATACATTATTACACAAGTGGACAAGTGAGTCAGAGAGGAGTGTGTGTGTTGAGTGCGAGGGAGGGAGACGTGTACTGTAGAGTTGATTAATGATGACTAATGTTTAGAGAGACACCGGCTCGGTCTAACAGGGATCCCACTGATGTCTGACAACTGACGCAACGGTGGAGGGATAAAGTAATCCCTCTCACCCCCCCCTCCCCCTGAAAAGATTTAGATGCACTACTGTTCCACTGGAGGTCATAAGGTGAATGCACCAATTTGTAAGTCGCTCTGGATAAGAGCGTCTGCTAAATGACTTAAATGTAAATGTAATGAGCTGAACCCAGAGCACCAATGTGAAGTCGGGACCGTTCTGCCAGATGAAACCAGAGAGGACCACTCTCCCACGTCCCACCGGCCTCTAGAACTCACAGCTCCATCTGCACCACTTCACATTCCATTAAAGCGTTCACGCACGCCGCCAGCCATCGCGCACGCCGCCAGCCATCCCGCACGCCGCCAGCCATCCCGCACGCCGCGGGAGAGAGAGGTAGGTGGGTGGAGAGAGAGAGAGAGAGGTAGGTGGAGGTGGAGAGAGAGAGAGAGAGAGAGAGGTAGGTGGAGGTGGAGAGAGAGAGAGAGAGAGAGAGGTAGGTGGAGGTGGAGAGAGAGAGAGAGAGGTAGGTGGAGGTGGAGAGAGAGAGAGAGGTAGGTGGAGGTGGAGAGAGAGAGAGAGGTAGGTGGAGGTGGAGAGAGAGAGAGAGGTAGGTGGAGGTGGGAGAGAGAGAGAGGTAGGTGGAGGTGGAGAGAGAGAGAGGTAGGTGGAGGTGGAGAGAGAGAGAGGTAAGTGGAGGTGGAGAGAGAGAGAGGTAGGTGGAGGTGGAGAGAGAGAGAGAGGTAGGTGGAGGTGGAGAGAGAGAGAGAGAGAGAGAGAGGTAGGTGGAGGTGGAGAGCGAGAGAGGTAGGTGGAGGTGGAGAGAGAGAGAGAGGTAGGTGGAGGTGGGAGAGAGAGAGAGGTAGGTGGAGGTGGAGAGAGAGAGAGGTAGGTGGAGGTGGAGAGAGAGAGAGGTAGGTAGAGGTGGAGAGAGAGGTAGGTGGAGGTGGAGAGAGAGAGAGAGGTAGGTGGAGGTGGAGAGAGAGAGAGAGGTGGGTGGAGGTGGAGAGAGAGAGGTAGGTGGAGGTGGAGAGAGAGAGAGATAGGTGGAGGTGGAGAGAGAGAGAGAGGTAGGTGGAGGTGGAGAGAGAGAGAGAGGTAGGTGGAGGTGGAGAGAGAGAGAGAGGTAGGTGGAGGAGAGAGAGAGAGAGAGAGAGAGAGACTTGGCTCTGTCATAACCTCACATGGTCTCTCCTATCATTGCTATGCAGACGACACACAATTAATCTTCTCCTTTCCCCCTTCTGACGACCAGGTGGCGAATCGCATCTCTGCATGTCTGGCAGACATATCAGTGTGGATGACGGATCATCACCTCAAGCTGAACCCCGGCAAGACGGAGCTGCTCTTCCTCCCGGGGAAGGACTGCCCGTTCCATGATCTCGCCATCACGGTTGACAACTCCATTGTGTCCTCGTCCCAGAGCGCTAAGAACCTTGGCGTGATCCTGGACAACACCCTGTCGTTCTCAAATAACATCAAGGCGGTGGCCCGTTCCTGTAGGTTCATGCTCTACAACATCCGCAGAGTACGACCCTGCCTCACACAGGAAGCGGCGCAGGTCCTAATCCAGGCACTTGTCATCTCCCGTCTGGATTACTGCAACTCGCTGTTGGCTGGGCTCCTGCCTGTGCCATTAAACCCTACAACTCATCCAGAACGCCGCAGCCCGTCTGGTGTTCAACCTTCCCAAGTTCTCTCACGTCACCCCGCTCCTCCGCTCTCTCCACTGGCTTCCAGTTGAAGCTCACATCCGCTACAAGACCATGGTGCTTGCCTACGGAGCTGTGAGGGGAACGGCACCTCAGTACCTCCAGGCTCTGATCAGGCCCTACACCCAAACAAGGGCACTGCGTTCATCCACCGCTGGCCTGCTCGCCTCCCTACCACTGAGGAAGTACAGTTCCTGCTCAGCCCAGTCAAAACTGTTCGCTGCTCTGGCCCCCCAATGGTGGAACAAACTCCCTCACGACGCCAGGACAGCGGAGTCAATCACCACCTTCCGGAGACACCTGAAACCCCACCTCTTTAAGGAATACCTAGGATAGGATAAAGTAATCCTTCTCCCCCTCCCTTAAAAGACCTAGATGCACTATTGTAAAGTGGCTGTTCCACTGGATGTCATAAGGTGAAAGCACCAATTTGTAAGTCGCTCTGGATAAGAGTGTCTGCTAAATGACTTAAATGTAAAATGTAAATGTAGGTAGGTGGAGGTGGAGAGAGAGAGAGAGAGAGAGAGAGAGAGAGAGAGAGAGAGGTAGGTGGAGGAGAGAGAGAGAGAGGTAGGTGGAGGTGGAGAGAGAGAGAGAGAGGTAGGTGGAGGTGGAGAGAGAGAGAGAGAGAGGTAGGTGGAGGTGGAGAGAGAGAGGTAGGTGGAGGTGGAGAAGAGAGAGAGGTAGGTGGAGGTGGAGAGAGAGAGAGGTAAGTGGAGGTGGAGAGAGAGAGAGGTAGGTGGAGGTGGAGAGAGAGAGAGAGGTAGGTGGAGGTGGGAGAGAGAGAGAGAGAGAGAGAGGTAGGTGGAGGTGGAGAGCGAGAGAGGTAGGTGGAGGTGGAGAGAGAGAGAGGTAGGTGGAGGTGGAGAGAGAGGTAGGTGGAGGTGGAGGTGGAGAGAGAGAGAGGTAGGTAGAGGTGGAGAGAGAGGTAGGTGGAGGTGGAGAGAGAGAGAGAGGTAGGTGGAGGTGGAGAGAGAGAGAGAGAGGTGGGTGGAGGTGGAGAGAGAGAGGTAGGTGGAGGTGGAGAGAGAGAGAGATAGGTGGAGGTGGAGAGAGAGAGAGAGGAAGGTGGAGGTGGAGAGAGAGAGAGAGGTAGGTGGAGGTGGAGAGAGAGAGAGAGGTAGGTGGAGGTGGAGAGAGAGAGAGAGAGGTAGGTGGAGGTGTAGAGAGAGAGAGAGAGGTAGGTGGAGGTGTAGAGAGAGAGAGGTAGGTGGAGGTATAGAGAGAGAGAGGTAGGTGGAGGTGGAGGTGGAGAGAGAGAGAGGTAGGTGGAGGTGAGAGAGAGAGAGGTAGGTGGAGGTGGAGAGAGAGAGAGGTAGGTGGAGGTGGAGAGAGAGAGAGGTAGGTGGAGGTGGAGAGAGAGAGAGGTAGGTGGAGGTGGAGAGAGAGAGAGAGGTAGGTGGAGGTGGAGAGAGAGAGGTAGGTAGGTGGAGGTGGAGAGAGAGAGAGGTAGGTAGGTGGAGGTGGAGAGAGAGGTAGGTAGGTGGAGGTGGAGAGAGAGAGAGGTAGGTTCAGGTGAGAGAGAGAGAGGTAGGTTCAGGTGGAGAGAGAGAGAGGTAGGTTCAGGTGGAGAGAGAGAGAGGAGGTAGGTGGAGGTGGAGAGAGAGGTAGGTGGAGGTGGGAGAGAGAGAGGTAGGTAGGTGGAGGTGGAGAGAGAGGTAGGTGGAGGTGGAGAGAGAGAGAGAGAGGTAGGTAGGTGGAGGTGGAGAGAGAGGTAGGTGGAGGTGGAGAGAGAGAGAGAGAGGTAGGTAGGTGGAGGTGGAGAGAGAGGTAGGTGGAGGTGGAGAGAGAGAGAGAGAGAGAGGTAGGTAGGTGGAGGTGGAGAGAGACAAGGGAAGAGCTCAAAGCATCTTAAAAGGCTGACACAGTAATGGTATAATACAGACACAGTCCAGAGTCTGCTGACAGATTTTTCAGGCAAATGTTTCGCTCCAAAAAACACAAAGCGTCTGTTAATTATGGGGCGGCGATCGTTGGGTATTTGTATTTCTATAAGGAGTGTGTGGTACGGTAAGGGGAATGGGGAGAAGGAGAGAAACAAAGACGTCTCCAAGCCTACAATTCCACATGCCATGTTCGTCGGGAAGTAGCTCATTAAAAACCCCAGGAGATACAGGCGCTAAGGAGGACAGCTAATGTCTATGAGTCTATTGTGTCGAATCACTGTGGTTTAGTTCACCTGCTATGCTCCT
Source organism: Oncorhynchus nerka (assembly GCF_034236695.1). NCBI lineage: Eukaryota > Metazoa > Chordata > Actinopteri > Salmoniformes > Salmonidae > Oncorhynchus > Oncorhynchus nerka. The sequence continues at coordinate 47,668,246 of NC_088412.1, read as the reverse complement.
GTCAATGCCATAGTGTAGATGGCACCCCCTCTCTGTTCCTACCCTACGGCCACGCCACGTTCTGAACGCACCCGACAGACGGTAACACATTTCAACAGGCGAGGCGCGGCTAGAAAGGCAGTCCAAGGGTTTTAGACCTGTAGGCTGTAGCGTAAAAACCCTTTGGTTGCCGTAGAAAGCCCGAACTTGGCCCTACCTTCTGACTTCCAGCATGTCAATCACAATAGGCAAAGCCAGGGTTCTTCGGTCTCTCCGCAAACACACACACAATCTGGGTATAAAACGCACACAGACGCAACAGACACGTGTCAACACAGCGAGGTCAACTCAAGTATAACCCTTTCACAGAGGCAATCGTGTTTCCTCCCCAATGCCGTAGCCCTGCCATCTCTTTCCTCTCCCTACCTAACAGAGAGAGTGGGAACACGTTTTCGCTGTCGTCTCAATCTGATCATCAGAGCAGCACTTCAATTTGCATGACTCTTGTCAGGCACCCTGGCCTTTTGTCTTTCTGCATACGAACCGCCCACCCACACTCTCCACTCAACTCCATCACTTACTGCCCCCCACCCAGCTCCAGCCTCTTCAGCCCCCCCAGAACCTGGCTCTCTAGCCCCTCACAGCCCCCCCACCGTGAGTGGCCAGGGAGTGGGTTACCCTCCCACGCAGGGCGGGGGATGGAAGACTTGTTCAAGCTCAAGTGGACCACCACACCGCCCAGTGCTAATGCACACAGTGAGTGGAACCTCTTCTCTCTCCCACCTATGGCCCAGCTCTCCATCCCTCTATCTCCGCCATCATTCCGTCTCTCGCACCCACCACTAACTAGTACCATGTCGGCACATCGCCATCTTTCTTTCAGTGTCTCTCTCTCTCTCTTGCTGCGTTTTCCACTAACTAAATCCTGAGCATAAAGTCCCCTAATAGACCTCTGAACCACGCCATCGAGTCTAACACCCATGCCACCACAACCTGAAAAAGTATCACTCCCCCACCACATCACATGCGGCTTCCTTCCCCTTTCGGTAGAGGCTGAAACTAGCCCTGTCTATGAGGTCTGTTAGCCAAGATAACGCGACGGAGACGTTCTAGAGAGGTATAGGGGACACATAAAGCCCGTCTGCTCTCCCATTTAGACTGTCGATCGTCTTAAGGTCAGTGCTGGGGAAACCCACAGCTAAGGCCAGGGTGAGCGTAAACTGTTGACGATACTGCGGTCAGAACTGATCGGGGGGACTGAGTGGAATGGAGAACATACGAATCTCAACGTAGACCTGCTGCTGTTGACGATACGGAGGAAATAAGTCGCAGGCTTCTCCTCTGCGATTCTTAATTGAGTGCGTCGTTTTGTACGTGTACCTTGTTAGAAAATGATAAAATAAACTCAACCACTTCCTCCCCCCCCAAAAAATAAAGACTGATAGGGTCCGTCCCAAATGGCACCCTTTTCCCTATACAGCGCACTACTTCTCACTACGTAGTGTGGGGGGGCACGTGTGACACAGCCGTAGTGTCAGATCACTGAAGGGAGAAACTCTCTGAGGAGAAGTTCTATCTAAAACGAGACAATCCAAACAGGGGTTCAGAGGGGCTGAAGTGAAACTGAACTATCATCTGTGATCGAAACAGGATGCAGAACTAGACCTGACGGTACAGCTCCCCTCAAGGGTCAAATATTGTCTGTACGGCAGGTAAGCAGCACACAACGATTGGGTCTCGGGGTCTTTTGTGACGCCTTCAGGCCTGTTGGTTTTGTTAAACCCACTGCAAAAGGGTCAGCACAGTGTGTGTGTGGGTGGATAGATGGATGTTGTCAGTGGTGCATGTCAGACAACACACACACACACACACACACACACCTGCTGTTTGTGGAGATAACACCAGATTGGGCTGGCTGCGAACAAGTGTTCCTATGCCAACTGTTGTTTTCTCAATGCGGCCTTCGTCATCATCACCGTCATCATCACCTCAACCTCCAGTTAAACCAGACAGGCTCTTCAGTGTAATGAGGAGAGGTGTTGTTGGGGCACTAAGAAGCGGTGTAGGGGCGAATAGCTTAATGAACAACCTACACGGCACTAAGGCTAATTGCTACCTCTTGAGCTGTGACTATTGTAAGAAGAGGCAACAACAGAGAGGAGAACAGAGCCCCACAGGAGGATTGACTTCCTGTGTCCAAACACAGCTGCAAAAACAGCTCCATCAAATACTATGAAACTAGGTGCAAGTGTAATAGAGAATCAAATCTATGAGACAGTGTTATGTGACACACACACACACCTTTTCCCATAATGCCAGAGAGTATAACACCATGGTTTTGTCCAGGTTCAGTAACAGCGACTTTAACAGGGAACATGTAACTAGCTATGAGTTCGCTACAGAGCGATATCAATCACATAACTCACACGGCCTGGTATGTGGGCTGCTGCTCTCATTTACAGATACTGACTCACACAGCACACAGATGGACAGATGACGATGGAGTGAGAGATGGGGGGAGGGGAGAGAGAGAAACAAAGAAAGATGGGAGAGACGGAGAGAGGGAGAGAGAGAGAGAGACAGAGACAGAGAGAGAGAGAGAGAAACAAAGAAAGATGGGAGAGACGGAGAGAGGGAGAGAGAGAGAGAGAGAGAGAGAGAGAGACAGAGAGAGAGAGAGAGACAGAGACAGAGACAGAGAGACAGAGACAGAGACAGAGACAGAGAGAGAGAGAGAGAGAGAGAGAGAGACAGAGACAGAGACAGAGAGACAGAGACAGAGAGAGAGAGAGAGAAACAAAGAAAGAAGGGAAAATGGGAGAGACGGAGAGAGAGAGAGACAGAGACAGAGAGAGACAGAGACAGAGACAGAGACAGAGAGACAGAGAGAGAGAGAGAGAGAGAGAGAGAGACAGAGACAGAGAGACAGAGACAGAGACAGAGACAGAGAGAGAGAGAGAGAGACAGAGACAGAGACAGAGACAGAGAGAGAGAGAGACAGAGACAGAGACAGAGAGAGAGAGAGAGAGAGAGACAGAGACAGAGAGAGAGAGAGAGACAGAGACAGAGACATAGAGAGAGAGAGACAGAGACAGAGACAGAGAGACAGAGACAGAGACAGAGAGAGAGAGAGAGAGAGAGAGAAACAAAGAAAGAAAGAAAATGGGAGAGACGGAGAGAGAGAGACAGAGAGAGAGAGAGAGAGAGAGAGAGGTCTGCCTGCAGTTGTCCTCAGAGGTAACTACAGGGCCGAGAGGTCTCAAGTCATATTGTCAGTTAGAGCTGAGTCATAGACAAGTAATGGATTGTTTGCATTCTACAGTAATAATAACGCTAATAACAAAGAAGAACATAGGCGTTCTGGAAAACTGGGGAAAGGGCGAGTCAGAACCTGGGGAAAGGGCGAGTCAGAACATTGCTCTCTCAGAAACAGCCGTGGTTCTGGATATATTTTGCATCTTTAGGTAAATTGGCAAGTAGAAACCGGATGGAGCGTCAGTACATTGGGTTATATGATGAGATGGTGTTGGATACAAGCTCTCCTTCCTCAGAGATGCCAGTTGTTTATGACGCAAGCAATGTACTGACACTGGCTATCTTGGCACACTGTTGCTCTTCCACTCTCTATATAACTGAATTTCTCCTAAACATCCTATATAAATACAGGGACCATCGTCAGCTCGACATATTAAAGAAACACTGTTAACCGTGGAGCAATACTGAAATTGTTTGTGATCATTGAAATCTAGGAATCTTTGTAAAGGTAGAAAGACTAGTCCCTAGGGTAGTGGTCAACAACCGGTCGATCTTGATGGTATTCCTAGTCGATCAACAAGCATTTCTGTAGAAAATCCAATGATAAAAGGCTTGTACTCCTTTTCTTTCCCGCCTTGCGCCGTTGGTGGTAGGTGCACTCGATTCAGGTGCCCTGGGCAGCAGGCAGGCAAAGTGTTCCCATTTTTAACCATTTCCTACCCAGCGGAGCAGGAGATCAGTTGATAAAACGAGTGCGCCTACTGCGCTGGCCAATCAGATAGCTCAAATCACAGTGCCTACCCTACAGCTTCCACGACCCCAGCCACAGCAAAGTTACTGTGATACTAGCCTATATAAGATTATATATATATATATATTATAAGATTGCATACCTTTTAAAACCATGACCAGAGAGACTGTCGAAGAATACATGGCATCGGTGCCAGTTGAGTTTCGCCATCAGGTTGAAGACGGTGTCCCCACTCACTGGTCAGTCTCACGGGGGGGGGGGACACCATCTGCGGCTCTCTTCCTGCCTCCGCTGAGACTAATGCCAAAACAACTGGGAACCTGGGAAGTCTCCAACTTCTGACTTCAGTGCGGTCATCAAACTCAGAAACTTAGGCATCTTTCTACACTCTTAGGTGCTACGTAAAAACTAAAAGGGTTCTTCGGCTGACCCCATAGGAGAACCATTTGAATAACCCTTTTTGGTTCCAGGTAGAACCCTTTTCAGTTCCATGTAGAACCCTTTCAACAGAGTGTTCTACCTGGAACCAAAAGGGTTCTCCTATGGGGACAGCCGAAGAACCCTTCTTTCTAAGAATGTAGAGCTCGGATGTTCCATCTTGAAGTTCAGCGAGGTCATAATTTGACCTTGTTTTTCCAGTTATATTGAAATCACCATGACCATCGGATGCAGGTACCATCAATCCAGTCAAATAAAAGAAAGCAAATAATATGATAATAATTTCAATTTATTATAAAAGCTCTTTTAACAACTGATCTATTTTATTATCAAAACTTGAGTTTTAAAATATAATATGGTCTCAGAAGAACAATATTGTTAGGCGGCATATAGCTGTGATAATGTATTAGGGCTCCTGCCCAAACCTCATTCCTACAGAACTGTTTTTATTAGGTTAATGTAAAAATATATAAACATGTTTTTGTTTTCTTTTTTATCTGAGCCACTGCCCTAGGGAATCCTTTTTACATCAAACCCAAAAGAGTTCTTCTACCTGGAACAAAAAGTGTTTTACCTGTAATGGGTTCTGACTCCTAAACTTGAAATGTTGTTCATTATCAGATCTCCTATTGAAATATTACATACCCTCGTAAAACTGACAATCCTCGACTTCAGCGATGGCATTAACAAAATAGTCTCCAACACTCTACTCGGCAAACTGGATGCAGTCTATCACAGTGCCATCGGTTTTGCCACCAAAGCCCCATATACTACCCACCACTGCGACCTGTATGCTCTCGTTGGCTGGTCCTCGCTACATATTCGTCACCAGACCCACTGGCTCCAGGTCATCTAGAAGTCTCTGCTAGGTAAAGCTCCGCCTTATCTCAGCTCACTGGTCACGATAACAACACCCACCCGTAGCACGCACTCCAGCAGGTATATCTCACTGGTCATCCCCAAAGCCAACACCTCCTTTGGCCGCCTTTCCTTCTAGTTCTCTGCTGCCAATGACTGGAATGAATTGCAAAAATTGCTGAAGCTAGAGATTTATTTCCCTCACTAACTTTAAACATTAGCTATCTGAGCAGCTAACTGATCGCTGCAGCTTTACATAGCCCATCTGTAAATAGCCCATCCCATCTACCTACCTCATCCCCATATTGTTTTAATGTACTTTTCTGCTCTTTTGCACACCAGTATTTCTACTTGCACATCATCATCTGCTCATCTATCACTCCAGTGTTAATTTGCTAAATTGTAATTACTTCGCTACTATGGCCTATTAACTGTCTTACCTCCTCACGCCATTTGCACACACGGTATATAGACTTTCTTTTTTTTATTGTGTTATTGACTGTACGCTTGTTTATTCCATGTGTAACTCTGTGTTGTTGTTTGTGTCGCACTGCTTTGCTTTATCTTGGCCAGGTTGCAGTTGTAAATGAGAACTTGTTCTCAACTAGTCTACCTGGTTAAATAAAGTTGAAATAAAAAAATACAAATATTGAGTGCCATAGTCTGGTTTCTACACCAGAAGTTAATGGTAGGAGGAATGTATACGGTGCAGGCAATTAAGCTTGGAATGTACTTAGTAACGGAAAGGCAATCGCATGGTTGCCCGCACTGATAAGGGTGGAGAGACGTGGTTTAGTGAGGAATGGGGGCCGAGGTCAGTTCAGGTCACATTAAGGGAGAAGGAAGAGTTTATTGTCCGCATCACTTAACTTCTTGCCTAGCAATAAAGATGTAATGTTTAGAGAGAAGGAGGATACTCCACCCAAATTGGGGTATATATACTCCCACTGGTGGAACCATGTCCTTGTCTGTGCAGCTGTCTGACACTTTGGGAGAATAAACCCGGTTTGAGCTTTACTAAAGTGTTCGTGTTTTACTCTGTTTATTTAGAACGTAACACCTGGAACCAAAAATAGTTATCATACGGGGACAACTGAAGATCACTTCTGCAACCCTTTTTCTATTGAGTGCAGTGTCTCCATTATGGGGACGGTAATCGGCTCACACAGAAGGCCCATTGCGTGGCCAGGATCCCCCTGCTGACCCCTTCCATTGTCATCACAGGGGACAGTTCCACAACGCCGCGCAGCGCTCTAACTTGCACGGTGGGTGCACTGAAGCAAAGGTAGAGTAACATTTACACAGGGGAGGAGGAGAGAGATATACCCCTCATTACCTAAAGAGGCTAACAACTTCTGAGCGACGTCCTGGAGCAAATCCTCACAGAGAGAGAGAGGGGGACACAGAGACAGGGACACAGACGTGCACACATAAGCACTAATAAGGACAAGCAGCCCCCTAAAATGACATGAGATATCTATATGGGTAACCCCTCTCTCTCTCTGTGATACCGATTTGATGTGACAGATTGAACAGCCATACATCTCAGTTATTGGTAATAGGCAAGGGGTTGGGAACCTAATCAGCCCTCCCATACACACACTAGTCCACTCTCTTTCTCCCACACTGGAGCTAGCCTCCTCCAGGCAAGAGAGACCGGCTGCAAAACAAGATATGACACTCCTTTGAATTCACTCCCTGTTGCCTGTTGTTTTCTTCCAAAAGGAATCATTGCACAATTGTCATTTCCAGGAATTATCTGACACATACCACTTATTTCACCCAGAAAACAATCCCTATTGAGTAGACCGTGTCTCAGGGCAAACCAAGCCATCTGCATCCCACAATCAGCACGGGGAATATATTATACGGTCTCAGGGCAAACCAAGCCATCTGCATCCCACAATCAGCACCAAGCAATCTGCATCCCACAATCAGGGGAATATATTATACGGTTTCAGGGCAAACCAAGCAATCTGCATCCCACAATCAGCACGGGAATATATTATACGGTTTCAGGGCAAACCAAGCCATCTGCATCCCACAATCAGCACGGGAATATATTATACGGTTTCAGGGCAAACCAAGCCATCTGCATCCCACAATCAGCACGGGGAATATATTATACGGTCTCAGGGCAAACCAAGCCATCTGCATCCCACAATCAGCACGGGGAATATATTATACGGTCTCAGGGCAAACCAAGCCATCTGCATCCCACAATCAGCACGGGGAATATATTATACGGTTTCAGGGCAAACCAAGCCATCTGCATCCCACAATCAGCACGGGGAATATATTATACGGTTTCAGGGCAAACCAAGCCATCTGCATCCCACAATCAGCACGGGGAATATATTATACGGTTTCAGGGCAAACCAAGCCATCTGCATCCCACAATCAGCACGGGGAATATATTATACGGTCTCAGGGCAAACCAAGCCATCTGCATCCCACAATCAGCACGGGAATATATTATACGGTTTCAGGGCAAACCAAGCCATCTGCATCCCACAATCAGCACGGGAATATATTATACGGTTTCAGGGCAAACCAAGCCATCTGCATCCCACAATCAGCACGGGAATATATTATACGGTTTCAGGGCAAACCAAGCCATCTGCATCCCACAATCAGCACGGGGAATATATTATACGGTCTCAGGGCAAACCAAGCCATCTGCATCCCACAATCAGCACGGGGAATATATTATACGGTTTCAGGGCAAACCATGCCATCTGCATCCCACAATCAGCACGGGGAATATATTATACGGTTTCAGGGCAAACCAAGCCATCTGCATCCCACAATCAGCACGGGGAATATATTATACGGTTTCAGGGCAAACCAAGCCATCTGCATCCCACAATCAGCACGGGGAATATATTATACGACTAGCATCCCAAACGACACTCTATTTCCTATATAGTGCCCTACTTCTGACCAGAGTAAAGTAAAACACTAAATAGTGAATAGGGTGCCATTTGAAGCCAAGCTAGTGTTTCACACCAATTAAAACCATGGCCCAATAAAAATCACATAAAATCTGTTTCACCATTTCCCCAAAGGGAAGATTAAATTTACTTACTTACAACGATAGATATTACATCCAAACGAAACATGCTGTTCGGCTAATTCAGCATTAAGCGTACACTTGAGTTTGTACACACACGCGGCAGGAGATGAATGGTGAGTAATGTACACTCGTTATCTGGTGATTTACGATGGTTTGAGTCCTTTAATGGCCCTGTGTTCTTTGGTATGGTGCTGAGGAAGATAGGGAATAGGGGGGAGGATTTGTGCGTGTGTGGGGGGGCTGAAAGCAGTTTAAGGCAGGGATCAAGCTAGATGAAGCCAATTTTTTTCTTGAGTGGAGGAGAACTATTCAGGCTCCATAACAGATTCATATACTCACTATATAGTTTAAACACACAAGGACACACACATACAGTATATACAAGCACACACACACAAACACACAAATAATCCCTCTCACCTTTCCCTTTATTTATCCTATCCCTTCTTTATTGTTGTCTATCATCTTTCTTTCTCTCTCCATGTCAAACTCTGCACTTCTATGAGTTGGTGTGTGGACTGGAGAGATCACTGTGTCTCCAAGCGGGACCCTGACCTGAGAACGGAGCTGGCGGTCTGTGAGGTGACAAGCCTGGAGAGTTTGAGGGGCCCGAGAGTTGGATCACGGGGCTCACATTCAACCCACTACACCTCTAATTAGGGAATTCTCCACAATGTAGAGAGACATATAAGATCCCCCACACGGCACAGAGATATAAGACCCCTCCTCAGCGCTCACACATCCAACAGAGACCACACAAGGGTGAGGGGTGGTGGGAACAGGCAGAGAATAGCAAGATGCAAGATGGCACCAACAGCAATGGCTTCGAATCCTTTTTAAATAGGTATTATTTCTTACATAATTAGCTCAGAAAATCTCAAGCCTTATTACATACAGTCGGGAAGAACTACTGGATAGAAAGGCAACGTCAACTTACCAACATTACGACCAGGAGTAAGACTTTCCCGAAGCGGATCCTTTGCACCACCGCCTAGGACATTGGAGGGCCTAGAGGTCAACTCAAAAACAATGTCGCCGCAGAAGAGGTAGGCGGAGCGGACTCCTGGTCAGACTTCGAAGGCGTGCACACCACCCACTGCTTCCGAGTATATTACCTGCTAATGTCCAGTCTTTGGACAACAAGGTAGACGAAATTAGGGCAAGGGTTGCCTTCCAGAGAGACGTGAGAGATTGTAACATTCTCTGTTTCACGGAAACATGGCTCTCTCGGGATATGTTGTCGGAGTCAGAAGAGTCACCGGGTTTCTTCATGAGTTGTGCCGAAATAAATACACATCTCTCTGGGAAGAAGAAGGGCGGGGATGTATGCTTCATGATTTAATTAATGACTGATGGTGTAATCATAACAACATACAGGAACTCAAGCCCTTTTGTTCACCTGACCTAGAATGTCCCCACGGCGGCCCTCAAGGAACTTCAATGGACTCTATGTAAACTGGAAACCATATATCCTGAGGCTGCATTTATTGTAGCTGGGGATTTTAACAAAGCAAATTTGAGAACTAGGCTACCTAAATTCTATCAGCATATTGATTGTAGCACTCGCGCGGGCTATATACTGGATCACTGCTACTCTAACTTCCGCTATGCATGCAAGGCCCTCCCCCGCTCTCCCATCTGAAAATCCGACTACAACTTAATTTTGCTCCTGCAGAAAGTCAAACAGGATGTACCCGTGACAAGAACCATTCAACGCTAGTCTGACCAATCAGAACCCACACTTCAAGATTGTTTTGATCACGTGGACTGGGAAATGTTCCGGGCTTCCTCAGAGAATAATATCGATTCATACACTGATTCGCTGAGTGAGTTTATAAGGAAGTGCATTGGACATGTTGTACCCACTGTGACTATTATAACCTACCCTAACCAGAAACCGTGGATAGATGGCCACATTTAACCATGGAAATATTTTCGGGAATATGGCTAAATATAAACAGTGTAGTTATTCCCTCCGCAAGGCAATCAAACAAGTGAAATGTCGGTATAGGGACAAAGTGGAGTCGCAATTCAACAGCTCAGACACGAGACGTATATGGCAGGGTCTACAGACAATCACGGACTACAAAAATAAAACAAGCCACGTCACGGACACCGACGTCTTGCTTCCAGACAAACTAAACAACTTCTTTGACTGCATTGAGGATAATACAGTGCCACCAACGCAGCCCGCTACCAAGGACTGCGCCCCCACCCCCTCCTTCTGTGTGGCCAACGTGAGTAAGACATTTAAACGTGTTAACCCTCGCAAGGCTTCTGGCCCAGACGGCATCCCTAGCTGCGTCCTCAGAGCATGCACAGACCAGCGCTCCCTATCCCAGACTGCTGTCCCCACATGCTACAAGATGGCCTCCATTGTTCCTGTACCCAAGAAGGCAAAGATAACTGAACTAAATGACTATCGCCCGTAGCACCCACTTCTGTCGTCATGAAGTGCTTTGAGAGACTAGTCAAGGATCATATCACCTCCACCTTATCTGCCACCCTAGACCCACTTCAGTTTGCACACTGCCCCAACAGGTCCACAGACAATGCAATCGCCATCACACAGAACACACTGCCCTATCCCATCTGGACAAGAGGAATACCTATGTAAGAATGCTGTTCATTGACTACAGCTCAGCATTCAACACCATCGTATCCTCCAAGCTCATCATTAAGCTTGAGGCCCTGGGTCTCAAGCCGCCCTGTGCAATTCGGTCCTGGACTTCCTGACGGGCCGCCCCCAGGTGGTGAAGGTAGGAAACAACATCTCCACTTCGCTGATCCTCAACACTGGGACCCCACAAGGATGCGTGCTCAGCCCCCTCTTGTACTCCCTGCTCACCCATGACTGCGTGGCCAAGCATGCCTCTCACTCAATCATCAAGTTTGCAGACGAGACAACAGTAGTAGGCCCGATTACCAACAACGATGAGAAGCGTACAGGGAGGAGGTGAGAGCCCTCGGAGTCTGGTGTCAAGAAAACAACCTCTCACTCAACATCAACAAAACAAAGGAGATGATCGTGGACTTCAGGAAACAGCAGAGGGAGCAGCCCCCTATCCACATCGACAGTTAAGTTCCTCAGCTTACACATCACGGACAAACTGAAACGGTCCACCCACAAAGACAGTGTAGTGAAGAATGCGCAACAGTGCCTCTTCAACCTCAGGAGGCTGAAGAAATGTGTCTTGTCACCTAAAACCCTCACAAACTTTTACAATTGAAATCCTGTCGGACCGTATCACCACCTGGTATGGCAACTGCACCGCCCACAACCGCAAGGATCTCCAGAGGGTGGTGCGGTCTGGATAACGCATCTCCGGGGGCAAACTACCTGCCCTCCAGGACACATACAGCACCAGATGTCACAGGAAGATCAAAAAGATCATCAAGGACAACAACCACCCAAGCCACTGCCTGTTCACCCCGCTATCATCCAGAAGGCGAGGTCAATACAGGTGCATCAAAGCTGGGACTGAGAGACTGAAATACAGCTTCTATCTCAAGGCCATCAGACTGTTAAAGAGCCACCCCTAACACAGAGAGGCTGCTGTCAACATACAGACTCTAACCATTGGCCACTTTAATAAATTGATCACTAGTCACTTTAAATAATGCCAATTTGTCTTTCTCTATAGCCTATTTGCATGTGAGGCCAGCAACAAATTAATTTCCTCATGATTTGAGAAGAGAGAGACACCTGAATCATGACAATGAGTTTCTTTGGAAAATTAAAGAACCTACACAGTGGGCTTCCAAAGCCACCCAAAGGGCTAGAGAACAATACGGGGTATGGTGGGTGGCCAGAAGATGAGTTGGATGAAGAGGATGGGGACCACAGTGGTCCTCCAACGCCACCCAAAGGGCTAGAGAACAATACGGGGTATGGTGGGTGGCCAGAAGATGAGTTGGATGAAGAGGATGGGGATACATGAGGCGCCCCCCTGTGAGAGACCCGCGATGAAGGTTCCTTCCAGACATGTGGAGGAGAATGTCTATTTGGAGAGGACGTCAGAGCGGTCCAATCCTGTTCTCCCCTAAAGACAGGCAGCTGCACCACCAAGGCCAGCCAAGATGGCGCACATGGGCAAAGCATTGAAACAGCAGCCTCACCCTGAGGAGTTCTACATGGACCCCAACACCAAGAAACCGCCTGAGGTAGATAGGAAGGAGAAGCCAGGGAAGAAGTATATTCCTAAGAAGTTTGCTTCTCCCCCACCACCTGCAGAGGAAGTCATTGGCAGCAGAGAACTGGAAGGAGAGGCGACCAAAGGAAGAACTGGTTTTGGGAGAGACCAGAGAGATATACCTGCTGGAGTGCATGCTACAGATGTCTACCTGGATCCTAATAAAGGACAGGAAGACAGTGATGACCTGTATCTAGAGCCACAGCGGCTTGCCCCCTGTTCCTCGTGGGCCCATGAGGATGCCCCTCCCACCCAAGACAGCAGCAGTTCAGCCCAGAACGCCCGTCAGCCCTACACACTGGCTGTCCTATACAGACAGAAGGTCTATAATATCCCCATCCGCTTTCTGGAGGAGACGCGCGGCTACGCCCTCGGAATGGCGGGCAAGAAGAACGAGGAGTTTTTCTGTAGTCTCCAGGAGATCATCTCTCACCACAAGAATAACCAACTGCTGCTGATCGATAGCAAGAGTCAGGCCAAGCACACCACATATCTCACTCACTCAGCTTGTCCATAAACTACATTACCCCACACAATGTCTCACCCACACAATGTCTCACCCACTACACTACCCTTGAACCATAAAATGTATCTATACCAGCCTGTCCATAAACTACATTACCCATACCCCACCCCACACAATGTCTCACCCACTACACTACCCTTGAACCATAAAATGTATCTATACCAGCCTGTCCATAAACTACATTACCCATACCCCCACAATGTCTCACCCACTACACTACCCTTGAACCATAAAATGTATCTATACCAGCCTGTCCATAAACTACATTACCCATACCCCCACCCCACACAATGTCTCACCCACTACACTACCCTTGAACCATAAAATGTATCTATACCAGCCTGTCCATAAACTACATTACCCATACCCCCACAATGTCTCACCCACTACACTACCCTTGAACCATAAAATGTATCTATACCAGCCTGTCCATAAACTACATTACCCATACCCCCACCCCACACAATGTCTCACCCACTACACTACCCTTGAACCATAAAATGTATCTATACCAGCCTGTCCATAAACTACATTACCCATACCCCCACCCCACACAATGTCTCACCCACTACACTACCCTTGAACCATAAAATGTATCTATTCCAGCCTGTCCATAAAGTTGTTACATTGTTGATACCCATTAACTAAATACGTTTTTACACCTTGTTGTTTCAGTGATGTTCTCTCCCACTACACTACCCTGTGTTGTTTCAGTAAAATGATTCTCTATACCAGTTGTTTCAATAATGTTGGATTCTCTTTTGTCTACACCATTAATAACTAAATGTTGGATTTCGTTTGGGTCTACACCTGTGTTGTTTCAGTGATGTTGGATTCTCGTTTGGGTCTACACCTGTGTTTGTTTCAGTGATGTTGGATTCTCTTTTGGGTCTACACCTGTGTTGTTTCAGTGATGTTGGATTCTCGTTTGGGTCTACACCTGTGTTGTTTCAGTGATGTTGGATTCTCGTTTGGGTCTACACCTGTGTTGTTTCAGTGATGTTGGATTCTCTTTTGGGTCTACACCTGTGTTGTTTCAATGATGTTGGATTCTCTTTTGGGTCTACACCTGTGTTGTTTCAGTGATGTTGGATTCTCGTTTGGGTCTACACCTGTGTTGTTTCAGTGATGTTGGATTCTCGTTTGGGTCTACACCTGTGTTTGTTTCAGTGATGTTGGATTCTCTTTTGGGTCTACACCTGTGTTGTTTCAGTGATGTTGGATTCTCGTTTGGGTCTACACCTGTGTTTGTTTCAGTGATGTTGGATTCTCTTTTGGGTCTACACCTGTGTTGTTTCAGTGATGTTGGATTCTCGTTTGGGTCTACACCTGTGTTTGTTTCAATGATGTTGATTCTCGTTTGGGTCTACACCTGTGTTGTTTCAATGATGTTGGATTCTCGTTTGGGTCTACACCTGTGTTGTTTCAATGATGTTGGATTCTCGTTTGGGTCTACACCTGTGTTTGTTTCAGTGATGTTGGATTCTCTTTTGGGTCTACACCTGTGTTGTGGATACTGTATAAGTGTTGGTCATTTGTATGTTTCTATTTATTATTATAATAATAGACTGAAATATTTTGAAAAAATAAATAACAATAATAATAATGCCACTTTAATAGTGTTTACATATCTTACATTACTCATCTCATGTTTATACTGTATTTTATACCATCTACTGCATCTTGCCTATGATACTATTATTAAGTAGTTTTTGTGTATTGTTAGATATTACTGCATTGTCGGAACTAGAAGCACACGCATTTCGCTACACTCACATTAAACATCTGCTAACCTTGTGTATGTGACCAATACAATTGGATTTGATTGGTCAACAGGACACAAGATTCTCCCATTGGACAGTGCTACCTCGGGAGGCGGGAGAGGGCTCGGGAGAAGGTTGGGGAGGGGGGGTAAAGCTACATGGGGTCTTCCAGGATTGCCCACAGTGTGGCCTGGGGAGGGGCGAGAGGGGTGTCTGGGTATTGGTGGTTGGAGAGATGGTGATTGACAAGGTTACAGTGTAACACCTGCTAATCAGGCTTGGGGTGAACACGTTGTGGTGTGCCGACTCCTCAGTCAGCTATTCTGGGACACACAGAACACACACACACCTACAGAGATTCTCTCTGTGATAGACAAAGATTGATGACAGAGTTCAAATGCTGTCAGATCCTTTCTGGGGGAGCTGTGATTGACTCACTGTGTCTGATGTTAAAGATGACCGATCTTGACAATACTGGTCCTGGCCTCAGAGATAACACTACTGTGCTGCTGTGATATGGTATTATAACGTGAATATCTCCAGATAGATAGTTATCACACTTAGAAATCTCTCTCTCTCTGCATGACGTAACAATATATTGCCAAAGCTTACTTTGGCCATTTACAATATGAAAATAATAAGAATCTAAATGGTCAACAGGACAACAGTAACAACAATAACCAAGAGCCAAAATAACCATATGTTGAACGATAACAACAAGCATACAGTAGAGGACATGTGCAGGTTGATTGGTCTCTCTCCCTCGTCCTGACAATCTCTTTGAAGTTCCCCCACTTTCAACTGAGATTTCGATTAAAAATAGTTCTGTCTCAGTCTTTAAATTCAAAAGGGCAGAGTCATTAGAATTCCACTAACACATCAAGTTCTGCAACTAGCTACCTTCTCTAAAATGAGCTAAAGCTATTTAAAGCCTGGACATCTATTGATTTGAGAGAGAGAGGAGAGAGGAGAGAAAGAGAGAGAGAGAGAGAGAAACAGTAGAGAGAAAGAGAGAGAGAGAGAGAAAGAGAATGAGAAAGAGAGAGAGAGAAAAAGAGAATGAGAATGAGAGAGAGAGAGAGAGAGAGAGAGAATGAGAGAGAGAGAGAGAAAGAGAGAGCGAGAGAGAAAGAGAAAGAGAGAGAGAAAGAGAAAGAGAGAGAGAAACAGTAGAGAGAGAAAGAGAATGAGAGAGAGAGAGAGAAAGAGAGAGCGAGAGAGAAAGAGAAAGAGAGAGAGAAAGAGAAAGAGAGAGAGAAACAGTAGAGAGAGAAAGAGAATGAGAGAGAGAGAGAGGAGTGAAACAGTAGAAAGAGAGAGAGAGGAGTGAAACAGTAGAGAAAGAGAGAGAGAGAGGAGTGAAACAGTACAGAGAGAAAGAGAGCGAATGAGAGAGAGAGAGGAGTGAAACAGTATAGAGAGAAAGAGAATGAGAGAGGAGTGAAACAGTAGAGAGAGCGAGAGAGAGAGAGGAGTGAAACAGTAGAGAGAGAAAGAGAATGAGAGAGCGTGAAACAGTAGAGAGAAAGAGAATGAGAGAGAGAGAGGAGTGAAACAGTAGAGAGAGAAAGAGAATGAGAGAGAGTGAAACAGTAGAGAGAGAAAGAGAATGAGAGAGAGAGAGTGAAACAGTAGAGAGAAAGAGAATGAGAGAGAGAGAGTGAAACAGTAGAGAGAAAGTGAATGAGAGAGAGAGCAAAAGAGAGAGAGAATAAAGAGAGAGGAGTAGAGAGAGAAGGAAAGTGGAGCTGTCAAAATATCACCAAGGGATCTGTGTTAAGAAAATGAATTGCAGTAAGGAAAGAGAGAACTGTCTCTGACGTCCTTCCTTCTACTGCTACTTCAGGAGCCATCCTACCCTTGACACAGCGGTCTGTTGGATTAATTAACCGTGTGACGTGGATAACACACACACACACACACACACACACACACAGTGGATAAGGCCATTTCACATTAAGCTCTCATCAGCCATTAAATACCTTCAACCCCATGACATGTTGCCCTCTGCTATCTCAGCTGTTTGCACATCCACATTTCCAAACGGTATTCGATTTCAGGTGTTTGGCTCTCGCTCTCCTCTATGTATAGGTATCCCCTGTAACTTGACTCCCCGGGAAAGGTGACTGGACAGACATGGTGGGGTTGCTCTGTGAACTGAAGAGGATGGTGATGGTTTGGAGAAGTGGGAGGTGGTTTTGGTTTACCTGTCCCTTTGTTGCGGTCCACAAAGCAGTACTTGAGCTCGTACTCTCTCAGAATCTCATGGACCTCCTGCAGAGAGAGAGAGAAAGAGGAAGGGGGTGTAGGGAGAGAGAGGGAGGAAGGAGGTGTAGGGAGAGAGAGGGAGGAAGGGGGTGTAGGGAGAGAGGAAGGGGGTGTAGGGAGAGAGAGGGGGGAAGAAGGGGGTGTAGGGAGAGAGAGGGAGGAAGGGGTGTAAGGGAGAGAGAGGGAGGAAGGGGGTGTAAGGGAGAGAGAGGGAGGAAGGGGGTGTAAGGGAGAGAGAGGGAGGAAGGGGGTGTAAGGGAGAGAGAGGGAGGAAGGGGGTGTAAGGGAGAGAGAGGGAGGAAGGGGTGTAAGGGAGAGAGAGGGAGGAAGGGGGTGTAGGGAGAGAGAGGGAGGAAGGGGGTGTAGGGAGAGAGAGGGAGGAAGGGGGTGTAGGGAGAGAGAGGGAGGAAGGGGGTGTAGGGAGAGAGAGGGAGGAAGGGGGTGTAAGGGAGAGAGAGGGATGAAGGGGGGTGTAAGGAGAGAGAGGGAGGAAGGGGGTGTAAGGGAGAGAGAGGGAGGAAGGGGGTGTAGGGGAGAGAGGGAGGGAGGAAGGGGGTGTAAGGGAGAGAGAGGGAGGAAGGGGTGTAGGAGAGAGAGGGAGGAAGGGGTGTAGGGAGAGAGAGGGAGGAAGGGGGTGTAGGGAGAGAGAGGGAGGAAGGGGGTGTAGGGAGAGAGAGGGAGGAAGGGGTGTAGGGAGAGAGAGGGAGGAAGGGGGTGTAGGGAGAGAGAGGGAGGAAGGGGGTGTAGGGGAGAGAGAGGGAGGAAGGGGGTGTAGGTAGAGAGAGGGAGGAAGGGGGTGTAGGGAGAGAGAGGGAGGAAGGGGTGTAGGGAGAGAGAGAGAGGAAGGGGTGTAGGGAGAGAGAGGGAGGAAGGGGTGTAGGGAGAGAGAGGAGAGGAAGGGGTGTAGGGAGAGAGAGGGAGGAAGGGGTGTA
Organism: Oncorhynchus nerka; assembly: GCF_034236695.1. Lineage (NCBI taxonomy): Eukaryota > Metazoa > Chordata > Actinopteri > Salmoniformes > Salmonidae > Oncorhynchus > Oncorhynchus nerka. The sequence goes on along the minus strand of NC_088412.1, from coordinate 47,650,207 downwards.
GGGAGAGAGAGGGAGGAAGGGGTGTAGGGAGAGAGAGGGAGGAAGGGGTGTAGGGAGAGAGAGGGAGGAAGGGGGTGTAGGGAGAGAGAGGGAGGAAGGGGTGTAGGGAGAGAGAGGGAGGAAGGGGGTGTAGGGGGAGAGAGGGAGGAAGTGGGTGTAGGGAGAGAGAGGGAGGAAGTGGTGTAGGGAGAGAGAGGGAGGAAGGGGTGTAGGGAGAGAGAGGGAGGAAGGGGTGTAGGGAGAGAGAGGGAGGAAGGGGTGTAGGGAGAGAGAGGGAGGAAGGGGTGTAGGGAGAGAGAGGGAGGAAGGGGTGTAGGAGAGAGAGGGAGGAAGGGGTGTAGGGAGAGAGAGGGAGGAAGGGGTGTAGGGAGAGAGAGGGGGATTGGTGTAGGGAGAGAGAGGGAGGAAGGGGTGTAGGGAGAGAGAGGGAGGAAGGGGTGTAGGGAGAGAGAGGGGGAGGAAGGGGTGTAGGGAGAGAGAGGGAGGAAGGGGTGTAGGGAGAGAGAGGGAGGAAGGGGTGTAGGGAGAGAGAGGAGAGAGGGAGGAAGGGGTGTAGGGAGAGAGAGGGAGGAAAGGGGTGTAGGTAGAGAGAGGGAGGAAAGGGGTGTAGGAGAGAGGGAGGAAGGGGTGTAGGTAGAGAGAGAGGGAGGAAGGGGGTGTAGGTAGAGAGAGGGAGGAAGGGGTGTAGGTAGAGAGAGGGAGGAAGGGGGTGTAGGTAGAGAGAGGGAGGAAGGGGTGTAGGGAGAGAGAGGGAGGAAGGGGTGTAGGGAGAGAGAGGGAGGAAGGGGGTGTAGGGAGAGAGAGGGAGGAAGGGGTGTAGGGAGAGAGAGGGAGGAAGGGGTGTAGGGGAGAGAGAGGGAGGAAGGGGTGTAGGGAGAGAGGGGGAAGGGGTGTAGGGAGAGGGGAAGAAGGGGTGTAGGGAGAGAGAGGGAGGAAGGGGTGTAGGGAGAGGGAGGGAGAGGGAGGGAAGGGGGGAAGGGGGTAGGGAGAGAGAGGGAGGAAGGGGTGTAGGGAGAGAGAGGGAGGAAGGGGGTGTAGGGGAGAGAGAGGGAGGAAGGGGTGTAGGGAGAGAGAGGGAGGAAGGGGTGTAGGGAGAGAGAGGGAGGAAGGGGTGTAGGGAGAGAGAGGGAGGAAGGGGTGTAGGGAGAGAGAGGGAGGAAGGGGTGTAGGGAGAAGGGTGTAGGGAGGGAGAGAGGGAGGGAGGAAGGGGTGTAGGGAGAGAGAGGGAGGAAGGGGTGTAGGGAGAGAGAGGGAGGAAGGGGTGTAGGGAGAGAGAGGGAGGAAGGGGTGTAGGGAGAGAGGGAGGAAGGGGTGTAGGGAGAGAGAGGGAGGAAGGGGTGTAGGGAGAGAGAGGGAGGAAGGGGTGTAGGGAGAGAGAGGGAGGAAGGGGTGTAGGGGAGAGAGAGGGAGGAAGGGGTGTAGGAGAGAGAGGGAGGAAGGGGTGTAAGGGAGAGAGAGGGAGGAAGGGGTGTAGGGAGAGGGAGGAAGAGGGGAGGAAGGGGTGTAGGGAGAGAGAGGGAGGAAGGGGTGTAGGGAGAGAGGGAGGAAGGGGTGTAGGGGAGAGGGAGAAGAGGGGGAGGAGGAAGGGGTGTAGGAGAGAGAGGGAGGAAGAAGGGTGTAGGGGGAGAGGGAGGAAGGGGTGAGGGAGGAAGGGGGTGTAGGGAGAGAGAGGGAGGAAGGGGTGTAGGGAGAGAGGGAGGAAGGGGTGTAGGGAGAGAGAGAGGGAGGAAGGGGGAGGGAGAAGAGGGAGGAAGGGGTGTAGGGAGAGAGGGAGGAAGGGGTGTAGGAGAGAGAGGGAGGAAGGGGTGTAGGGAGAGAGAGGGAGGAAGGGGTGTAGGGAGGAGAGAGGGAGGAAGGGGTGTAGGGAGAGAGGGAGGAAGGGGTGTAGGGAGAGGGAGGAAGGGGTGTAGGGAGGAGAGAGAAGGGAGGAAGGGGTGTAGGGGAGAGAGGGAGGAAGGGGTGTAGGGAGAGAGAGAGGGAGGAAGGGGTGTAGGGAGAGGGAGGGAGGAAGGGGTGTAGGGAGAGAGAGGGAGGAAGGGGTGTAGGGAGAGAGGGATGGGGTAGAAACAGAGAGAGGTGAGTTTAAACATGGGGGGGGGGGGTAAAAAGCAGGATGTGTTTTGGGAACAACCGAACACAGTAACGTCTCGGTGTTTCCCGATGGGACACTTCTTCGAGGCGTTTTCCGCCTTCAGAAGTCTTTGATGGAAGGTTTTCCTATTGTAATCGTTCTCTTGTGTTGGGGAATTAGATCAAACAGATCCTCAAGTTGAATAGCTTTTTGGGTTCTTTATCAAGAACACGTAGTTTACACTCACAGGGGAGATACATCCCCGAAAACATATGAATCAGAATATTAAGACACTAAATCAGAAACCCTTCCGCCCGCACATTTAAAATGGTTCTATTTCAAAGACATTTAACAGAGGCTTCTATCCAGAGCGACATACAGTGAAAGCATACTGCCCACCAACCCATACATTATCTGACAGAGGAGAGGGCAGAGGTCAAAGTGCAGTGGTTACTGTATACTTCCACACGAACCATGGGGGTAGTGGTGCCTGCCTGCTGCCTGAGAGATGTATGGCTGGTCTCTGGGGAACTGTAAACATGACTTCGTGTAAAAACACGGCCTGGGGAGGTGCCGAGCAGAATGCAAGCGGGCAGGAGATGGACTGTTTTTAACATCAAAGAGAGGCGTATATTGTTTCACCTCCCTATTCCGTTTCGCTCAACGCTACCCTCTCTGCTACCCTCTCCGCTCCAACACACATACCACGCTACGAGTCATCCTCTTATCGCGGAAGGCCACACACACCCACGCAGGGTCACTCCTAGCAAAAAAAAAAAAGAGCAGCTCTTATGGGATGTAAGAGGAAATCAAAGCACTTCAACCAGCCCGCTCTCTCTCCACTCCTCCTTCATCCCAGGGTACTGTACAGAGAGAGCAGAGCAACGTGTCCCGTAGGTAGATAGTCATCTATCGGACTCACCTCCCACACACAATATGAGAGAGAGAGAGAGAGGAGAGCTGCAGAGAGCTGTACATCCTGCACAGCAGCCCATTGCTCTTCTCTCTCCCCCTCACCCTACCTACCTACCTACCTCTTTCTGTATCTCGCCCATTCGCTCCTTTTAATCCCAAGCACACACACTGCTCACTGCTGTGAGCGTCACTGTGTTTGTCTGTCCGGGGTCAAAACAGAGCTGTTGTATTTCCTCAAACGTGTATGTCTCACAGATCGGAGATGGGTAAAGGCAGCGAGGCCGAACTAGCCTGCTGACAAAGCTCCATTAAAGCCACTCTGAAGCCCCACATCCTCATCCTGTAGAACCCCGCTGAGACACTTTCAGAGCACTTTAGACATGCATGCTGTGTCAGACCATGCCGTACTGTTCTATGCTACTCTATTTCTACGCTGCTCCCGTTCCGTACTGTGACGAGTGTTCTCGGCGTTTCTACATCTAAAAAAGGTAGTGACATTTTGAGCAAAGTCGGTTGGTTCCAAAGCATCAGCCTACCAGCCACCCACTCCAGCTCCTGCGGTGTGTCTCTCTGCTTTGGTGTGTGTGTGTGTCCTGCTGTGCCTGCAGTGGTCTGACATTAAAGGGACACTTCAGGATTTTGGCAACGAGGCCCTTTGATCTACTTCCCCACAGTCAGATGAACTTCGTGGATGCCATTTGTATGTCTCTGCGTGCGGTTTAAAGGATGTCGCTAAGCATGCTAGCGGATATCCATAGACGTCCAGTCATTGTTCTAATACTAGTTAGCGTTGGCTCGCGAAACGACGCCTGACTTTCTTTATACGGGACACAGACACATAAAAATGTTATCCACGAGTTCCTCGGACTCTGGTGAAGTAGATAAAAAAAAGGGCCTCGTTGACAAAATCCCAAAGTATTCCTGCAGCTACCCCTTTTCCTGCAGTAAAAATACCAAAATCCCAAAGTATTCCTGCAGCTACCCCTTTCCTGCAGTAAAAATACCAAAATCCCAAAGTATTCCTGCAGCTACCCCTTTCCTGCAGTAAAAATACCAAAATCCCAAAGTATTCCTGCAGCTACCCCTTTCCTGCAGTAAAAATACCAAAATCCCAAAGTATTCCTGCAGCTACCCCTTTCCTGCAGTAAAAATACCAAAATCCCAAAGTATTCCTGCAGCTACCCCTTTCCTGCAGCTACCCCTTTCCTGCAGCTACCCCCTTTCCTGCAGCTACCCCTTTCCTGCAGCTACCCCTTTTCCTGCAGCTACCCCTTTTCCTGCAGCTACCCCTTTTCCTGCAGCTACCCCTTTCCTGCAGCTACCCCTTTCCTGCAGCTACCCCTTTTCCTGCAGCTACCCCTTTTCCTGCAGCTACCCCCCTTTTTCCTGCAGCTACCCCCTTTTTCCTGCAGCTACCCCTTTCCTGCAGCTACCCTTTTCCTGCAGCTACCCCTTTCCTGCAGCTACCCCTTTCCTGCAGCTACGCCTTTCCTGCAGCTACCCCTTTCCTGCAGCTACCCCTTTCCTGCAGCTACCCCTTTCCTGCAGCTACCCCCCTTTTTCCTGCAGCTACCCCTTTCCTGCAGCTACCCCCTTTTCCTGCAGCTACCCCCTTTTTCCTGCAGCTACCCCTTTCCTGCAGCTACCCCTTTCCTGCAGCTACCCCCTTTTCCTGCAGCTACCCCCTTTTTCCTGCAGCTACCCCTTTTTCCTGCAGCTACCCCTTTCCTGCAGCTACCCCTTTCCTGCAGCTACCCCCTTTTTCCTGCAGCTACCCCCTTTTTTTCCTGCAGCTACCCCCTTTTCCTGCAGCTACCCCCCTTTTCCTGCAGCTACCCCTTTCCTGCAGCTACCCCTTTCCTGCAGCTACCCCCTTTTTCCTGCAGCTACCCCTTTCCTGCAGCTACCCCTTTCCTGCAGCTACCCCCCTTTTTCCTGCAACCCCTTTCCTGCAGCTACCCCCCCTTTTCCTGCAGCTACCCCTTTCCTGCAGCTACCCCTTTCCTGCAACCCCTTTCCTGCAGCTACCCCCTTTTTCCTGTAGCTACCCCTTTCCTGCAGCTACCCCCTTTTCCTGCAGCTACCCCTTTCCTGCAGCTACCCCCTTTTTCCTGCAGCTACCCCCTTTTTCCTGCAGCTACCCCTTTCCTGCAGCTACCCCTTTTCCTGCAGCTACCCCTTTTCCTGCAGCTACCCCTTTTCCTGCAGCTACCCCTTTCCTGCAGCTACCCCCTTTTCCTGCAGCTACCCCTTTCCTGCAGCTACCCCCTTTTTCCTGCAGCTACCCCCCTTTTTCCTGCAGCTACCCCCCTTTTTCCTGCAGCTACCCCTTTCCTGCAGCTACCCCCTTTTTCCTGCAGCTACCCCTTTCCTGCAGCTACCCCCTTTTTCCTGCAGCTACCCCCCTTTTTCCTGCAGCTACCCCCCTTTTTCCTGCAGCTACCCCTTTTTCCTGCAGCTACCCCTTTTCCTGCAGCTACCCCTTTCCTGCAGCTACCCCCTTTTCCTGCAGCTACCCCCTTTTCCTGCAGCTACCCCCTTTTTCCTGCAGCTACCCCTTTCCTGCAGCTACCCCCTTTTCCTGCAGCTACCCCTTTCCTGCACCTACCCCTTTCCTGCACCTACCCCTTTCCTGCAGCTACCCCCCTTTTTCCTGCAGCTACCCCTTTCCTGCAGCTACCCCCTTTTTCCTGCAGCTACCCCTTTCCTGCAGCTACCCCCCTTTTCCTGCAGCTACCCCTTTCCTGCAGCTACCCCTTTCCTGCAGCTACCCCCTTTTTCCTGTAGCTACCCCTTTCCTGCAGCTACCCCCCTTTTTCCTGCATCTACCCCTTTCCTGCAGCTACCCCTTTTTCCTGCAGCTACCCCCTTTCCTGCAGCTACCCCCTTTTTCCTGCAGCTACCCCCTTTTCCTGCAGCTACCCCCTTTTCCTGCAGCTACCCCCCTTTTTCCTGCAGCTACCCCTTTCCTGCAGCTACCCCTTTTTCCTGCAGCTACCCCTTTCCTGCAGCTACCCCCTTTTCCTGCAGCTACCCCCTTTTTCCTGCAGCTACCCCCTTTTTCCTGCAGCTACCCCTTTCCTGCAGCTACCCCCTTTCCTGCAGCTACCCCCTTTCCTGCAGCTACCCCTTTCCTGCAGCTACCCCCTTTTCCTGTAGCTACCCCCTTTTTCCTGCAGGTACCCCCTTTTCCTGCAGCTACCCCTTTCCTGCAGCTACCCCCTTTTTCCTGCAGCTACCCCCTTTTTCCTGCAGCTACCCCTTTCCTGCAGCTACCCCCTTTCCTGCAGCTACCCCCTTTTCCTGCAGCTACCCCTTTCCTGCAGCTACCCCTTTTTCCTGCAGCTACCCCTTTCCTGCAGCTACCCCCTTTTCCTGCAGCTACCCCCTTTTCCTGCCTACCCCTTTCCTGCAGCTACCCCCTTTTCCTGCAGCTACCCCTTTCCTGCAGCTACCCTTTTCCTGCAGCTACCCCTTTCCTGCAGCTACCCCCTTTTCCTGCAGCTACCCCCTTTTTTCCTGCAGCTACCCCCCTTTTTCCTGCAGCTACCCCTTTTTCCTGCAGCTACCCCTTTTCCTGCAGCTACCCCTTTCCTGCAGCTACCCCCCCTGCAGCTACCCCCCTTTTTCCTGCAGCTACCCCCTTTTTCCTGCAGCTACCCCCTTTTTCCTGCAGCTACCCCCTTTTTCCTGCAGCTACCCCCCCTTTTTCCTGCAGCTACCCCTTTCCTGCAGCTACCCCTTTCCTGCAGCTACCCCCTTTTTTCCTGCAGCTACCCCTTTCCTGCACCTACCCCCTTTCCTGCAGCTACCCCCTTTTTCCTGCAGCTACCCCTTTCCTGCAGCTACCCCTTTTCCTGCAGCTACCCCCTTTTCCTGCAGCTACCCCTTTCCTGCAGCTACCCCTTTTTTCCTGCAGCTACCCCTTTTCCTGCAGCTACCCCTTTTTCCTGCAGCTACCCCCTTTTCCTGCAGCTACCCCTTTTTTCCTGCAGCTACCCCCTTTTTCCTGCAGCTACCTTTCCCCTTTTTCCTGCAGCTACCCCCTTTTTCCTGCAGCTACCCCCCTTTTCCTGCAGCTACCCCTTTTCCTGCAGCTACCCCTTTCCTGCAGCTACCCCCTTTCCTGCAGCCCTTTTTCCCCTACCCCTTTTCCTGCCCTTTTTCCTACCCCTTTCCTGCAGCTACCCCCTTTTTCCTGCAGCTACCCCTTTTCTGCAGCTACCCCCTTTTCCTGCAGCTACCCCCCTTTTTCCTGCAGCTACCCCCTTTTTTTCCTTTTGCAGCTACCCCTTTCCTGCAGCTACCCCCTTTTTCCTGCAGCTACCCCCTTTCCTGCACCTACCCCTTTCCTGCACCTACCCCTTTCCTGCAGCTACCCCCCTTTTTCCTGCAGCTACCCCTTTCCTGCAGCTACCCCCTTTTCCTGCAGCTACCCCTTTCCTGCAGCTACCCCCTTTTTCCTGCAGCTACCCCTTTCCTGCAGCTACCCCTTTCCTGCAGCTACCCCTTTCCTGCAGCTACCCCTTTTTTCCTGCATCTACCCCTTTCCTGCAGCTACCCCCTTTTCCTGCAGCTACCCCCTTTTTCCTGCAGCTACCCCTTTCCTGCAGCTACCCCCTTTTCCTGCAGCTACCCCTTTTTCCTGCAGCTACCCCCTTTTCCTGCAGCTACCCCCTTTTCCTGCAGCTACCCCCTTTTTCCTGCAGCTACCCCCTTTTTCCTGCAGCTACCCCCTTTTTCCTGCAGCTACCCCTTTCCTGCAGCTACCCCCTTTTTCCTGCAGCTACCCCCTTTCCTGCAGCTACCCCCTTTTTCCTGCAGCTACCCCCTTTTCCTGTAGCTACCCCCTTTCCTGCAGCTACCCCCTTTTTCCTGCAGCTACCCCTTTCCTGCAGCTACCCCCTTTTCCTGCAGCTACCCCCTTTTTCCTGCAGCTACCCCTTTCCTGCAGCTACCCCTTTTCCTGCAGCTACCCCTTTTCCTGCAGCTACCCCTTTCCTGCAGCTACCCCCTTTTCCTGCAGCTACCCCTTTCCTGCAGCTACCCCCTTTTCCTGCAGCTACCCCCCTTTTTTCCTGCAGCTACCCCTTTCCTGCAGCTCCCCTTTTTCCTGCAGCTACCCCTTTCCTGCAGCTACCCCTTTCCTGCAGCTACCCCCCCTTTTTCCTGCAGCTACCCCCCTTTTCCTGCAGCTACCCCCTTTTTCCTGCAGCTACCCCCCTTTTTCCTGCAGCTACCCCCCTTTTTCCTGCAGCTACCCCCCTTTTCCTGCAGCTACCCCCTTTTTCCTGCAGCTACCCCCTTTCCTGCAGCTACCCCCTTTTTCCTGCAGCTACCCCCTTTTTCCTGCAGCTACCCCCTTTTTCCTGCAGCTACCCCCTTTTTCCTGCAGCTACCCCTTTCCTGCAGCTACCCCCTTTTTCCTGCAGCTACCCCCTTTCCTGCAGCTACCCCCTTTCCTGCAGCTACCCCCTTTCCTGCAGCTACCCCTTTCCTGCAGCTACCCCCTTTTCCTGCAGCTACCCCCTGCAGCTACCCCTTTTCCTGCAGCTACCCCTTTCCTGCAGCTACCCCCTTTTTCCTGCAGCTACCCCTTTCCTGCAGCTACCCCCCTTTTTCCTGCAGCTACCCCTTTCCTGCAGCTACCCCCTTTCCTGCAGCTACCCCCTTTCCTGCAGCTACCCCCTTTCCTGCAGCTACCCCCTCTTTTCCTGCAGCTACCCCCTTTTTCCTGCAGCTACCCCCTTTTTCCTGCAGCTACCCCCCTTTCCTGCAGCTACCCCCTTTTTCCTGCAGCTACCCCCCTTTTCCTGCAGCACCCCTTTCCTGCAGCTACCCCTTTCCTGCCTACCCCCTTTTTCCTGCAGCTACCCCCTTTCCTGCAGCTACCCCCTTTTCCTGCAGCTACCCCCTTTTCCTGCAGCTACCCCTTTTCCTGCAGCTACCCCCTTTTTTCCTGCAGCTACCCCTTTTTCCTGCAGCTACCCCTTTTTTCCTGCAGCTACCCCTTTCCTGCAGCTACCCCCCTTTTCCTGCAGCTACCCTTTCCTGCAGCTACCCCCTTTTTCCTGCAGCTACCCCCTTTTCCTGCAGCTACCCCCTTTTCCTGCAGCTACCCCCTTTCCCAGCTACCCCCTTTTCCTGCAGCTACCCCCTTTTCCTGCAGTAAAAATACCAAAATTGCCCACTTGTGGCATCAGGTGTGGAATGTTATATTTCATAATGAATAAATAATTCATAATTATTTTTTATTTTTTTTAAACACGCAGAAAATCCTGTGTTTATGTCAACCGGTTTTGTTAGATTTCAGTCTTCGGTGATGTACACTACATGGCCAGAGTATGTGGACACCTGCTCGTCGAACATCTCATTCTAAAATCATGGGCATTAATGTAGCGTTGATCCCCCCCCCCCTTTGCTGCTATAACAGCCTCCACTATTCTGGCAAGGCTTTCCACTAGATGTTGAAACATTGCTGCGGGGACTTGCTTCCATTCAGCCACAAGAGCATTAGTGAGGTCGGGCACTGATTGTTGGGCGATTAGGCCTGGCTTGTAGTCGGCGTTCCAATTCATCCCAAAGGTGTTTGATGATGTTCGAGCTCAGGGCACTGCTCAGGCAAGTCAAGTTCTTCCTCACCAATCTCGACAAACCATTTTTGTATTGACCTCGCTTTGTGCACGGGGGAATTGTCATGCTGAAACAGGAAAAAGCCTTCCCTAAAACTGTTGCCACAAAGTTAGAAGCACAGAATCGTCTAGAATGTTGCCATAAAGTTAGAAGCACAGAATTGTCTTGAATGTCATTGTATCTTGTAGCGTTAAGATTTCCCTTCACAGGAACTAAGGGGCCTAGCCCGAACCATGAAAAACAGCCCCAGACCATTATCCCTCCTCCACCAAACATTACAGTCAGCACTATGCATTCGGACAGGTAGCGTTCACCTGGCATCCGCCAAAACCAGAGTCGTCTGTCGGACTGCCAGATGGTGAAGCGTGAGTCATCCCTCCGGAGAACGCGTTTCCACTGCTCCAGTCCAATGGCGGCAAGCTTTACACCACTTCAACACGGGCTACTGCTAATGTTTGTTTATGGAGATTGCATGGCTGTGTGCTCGATTTTTATACACCTGTCAGCAATGGGTGTAGCTGAAATAGCCGAATCCACTCATTTGAGGGGGTGTCCACATACTTTGGACATGTAGTGTATATAAAGTGAAATATTGGGATGCAAACTCAAAATGGAATACATTTCAACTCTATATCTGACATGGTAGAGGTGTTTTCTTTTGTTTAAGCCCATAACCCTGTGTGTGAGGTGTAAGGTGTGAGGTTTCAAAGTACATTTGTTTAAGACTACCAAGAAACGCTCTGTGTGACCCTGATTCAGCCCACTGCAGTAAGAAGGTTAACTAGTACAGCGACAACTGAACTCAGTTGACAAGAAACAGTGGTATTCGTACATTCGCTGTCTGTTTCTCTTACTGAGAGGGAAAGATACCTGAATGCATTCTAAATTGCACCCAATTCATACATAGTGGACTAATTCTGACCAGGGCCCAGCACCTACTTTTAAGCAGAGCCCTTATATGAGCCCTGGTCAAAAGTAGTACACTATATAGGGAACAGGATGCCATTTGGGACACAAACTCTAATTCACTCTACCATACGAGGCACGGAGGGGAGCTGTCTAAACCCCATTCAGAGAGAGATATACTGTGTACACAACACAGAGAGCATTTCTCTCTATATCTCCATCAGTCTTTCTTTTCCTCCTCTGCCTCCCCCTCTCCTCCTAATGCGTCTCCGTCCACAGAGGATAATGAGTGGAAAGCCCTTCCCGGACCCAATAATCAGAGATATGGATTAAGGCATCCTACACGTCAGGATTTGTTGTCTCTCCTGCTCACAATCCCAGTCATTCAAATGTAAATCGGCCTAGAAAATCATTTGAGGGGTGGTCTGGGCAGGCTGTGGCCCTGACCCTGTATGCGTCCTAAATGCCACCCTATTCCCTCTATAGTGCACTACTTTTGACCAAGGTTTGTATAGGTGCAATTTGGGACACAGACCCAGTACAGGCCAGGCAGGTGAGGTGCCCAGGGCAGAGCAGAACAAGGACAGGACACAGGGAGCTGATTCCTTTTGCTAGGGCTAATATATTTATACAGGGAGTGAGAATCATCGAGTTACACCTCAGCTCTTAACGCACGCACACACACACACCTTTTCCCCAGTCACAGAAGCTTAAATTAGGTGGTTTACAAACACAGGGACAGTGGCCTGAGAGGATTTGGGGTAGAAGTCTCATGTGTGTCAGTGAGAAAGAGAGAGAGAGAGGGGGAGGGACAGTGAGTGTGACAGAGAGAGAGGGGCTGAGGAGTTACAGTGAGTGACTATGTGAGAGGCATCGTCAACAAACAGCCAGCCAGCCTATGAGTTTAAGCTCTCGGTAGTTACTAGAGGGCCAGTGTAGAATGTAGGATGTTCTCTTGATGATTGTGTGATTTGGACCATTTTCCTGTCCTACTAAGCATTCAAAATGTAACGAGTACTTTTGGGTGTCTGGGAAAAGTAAATAGTACATTATGTATTAAGTATAAGCATTGTGTTTAGTTTAGTAAATAGTACATTATTTTCTCTAGGAATGTAGTGAAGTAAAACTTTTAAAAGCCAAACATATAATTAGTAAAGTACTTAAGTAGTATTTTAAAGTATTTGTACTATAGTACTTTACACCACTGATGATTACCTAGATAGGGTATGAAAGTCCCGCTACTTTATTGATCATGTCCCACACTGTTTTTGAATGGTTTTCAAGATTATACAGGGCCTTCAGAAAGTATTCAGATTCCTTGACTTTTCCCACATTCCTGAGCGCTCTGGAGCAGGTTTTCATCAAGAATCTCTGTACTGTGCTCCGTTCATCTTTTATTTATATATTTTTACCCTTTTACACCCCAATTTTGTGGTATCCAATTGGTAGTTAGTCTTGTCTCATCGCTGCAACCCCCGTAAGGAGTCGAGAGAGAGGGCAAAGGTCGAGAGCCGGGCGTCCTCTGAAACACAACCCAACCAAGCCGCACTGCTTCTTGACACAGAAGCCAGCCGCACAATGTGTTGGAGGAAACACCGTACACCTGGCGACCGTGTCAGCGTGCACTTCGCCACAGGAGATGCTAGTGCGCGATGGGACAAGGACATCCCTGCCGGCCAAGCCCTCCGCTAACCCGGACGACGGCTAGTGGCACAGCTAGCACTGTGATGCAGTGCCTCTTAGACCACTGCGCCACTCAGGAGGCCCTGCTCCGTTCACCTTTCCCTCGGTCCTGACTAGTCTCCCAGTACCTGCCGCTGAAAAGCATCCCCGCAGCATGATGCTGCCACCACCATGCTTCACCGTAGGGATGGTGCCAGTTTTCCTCCAGACGTGACACTGGCATTCAGGCCAAAGAGTTCAATCTTGGTTTGATCAGACCAGATAATCTTGTTTCTCATGGTCTGAGAGTCTTTATGTGCCTTTTGGTGGGCTGTCATTTGCCTTTTCCTGAGGAGAGGCTTCCTTCTGGCCACTACCATAAAGGCCTGATTGGTGAAGTGCTGCAGAGACGGTTGTCCTTCTGGAAGGTTCTCCCATCTCCACAGAGGAACTCTAGAGCTCTGTCAGAGTGACCATCAGGTTATTGGTCACCTCCCTGACCATGACCAAGGCCTTTCTCCCCCTATTGCTCAGTTTGGCCGAACGGACAGCTATAGGAAGAGTCTTGGTGGTTCCAAACCTCTTCCAATTAAGAATGATGGAGGCCAGTGTGTTCTTGGGGACCTTCAATAATGCAGAAATGTTTTTATTTTTAATAAATTAGCAAAAATGTCTTAAAACCTGTTTTCACTTTGTCCTTATGGGGTATTGTGTGTAGGTTGCTGAGAAAAAAATTATATTTAATCCATTTTAGAATAAGTGTCAAGGCTCAGGAGAAGACCCAGATGCAGACTGTTTTGAAATAACTCAAGTTTATTAGGGGGGAGCAGACAAATGACAGGTCAAGGGCAGGCAGAGGTCAGTAGTCCAGAGCAGAGTCCGAAAGGTACAGAATGGCAGGCAGGCTCAGGGTCAGGGCAGGCAGAGGTCAGTAGTTCAGAGCAGAGTCCGAAAGGTACAGAAGAAGCAGGCTCAGGGTCAGGGCAGGCAGAGGTCAGGGTCAGGGCAGGCAGAGGTCAGTAAATCCAGGGTGTTGTGACAAGGTACAGAACAGCAGACAGGAACAGGGTCAGGGCAGACAGGAACAGGGTCAGGGCAGGCAGAGGTCAGGGTCAGGGCAGGCAGAGGTCAGTAATTCAGGGTGTTGTGACAAGGTACAGAACAGCAGACAGGAACAGGGTCAGGGCAGACAGGAACAGGGTCAGGGCAGGCAGAGGTCAGGGTCAGGGCAGACAGGAACAGGGTCAGGGCAGACAGGAACAGGGTCAGGGCAGACAGGAACAGGGTCAGGGCAGACAGGAACAGGGTCAGGGCAGACAGGAACAGGGTCAGGGCAGGCAGGAACAGGGTCAGGGCAGGCAGGAACAGGGTCAGGGCAGGCAGGAACAGGGTCAGGGCAGACAGGAACAGGGTCAGGGCAGGCAGGAACAGGGTCAGGACAGACAGGAACAGGGTCAGGGCAGGCAGGAACAGGGTCAGGGCAGACAGGAACAGGGTCAGGGCAGGCAGGAACAGGGTCAGGGCAGACAGGAACAGGGTCAGGGCAGGCAGGAACAGGGTCAGGGCAGGCAGGAACAGGGTCAGGGCAGGCAGGAAATGGGTCAGGGCAGGCAGAGGTCAGGGTCAGGGCAGACAGGAACAGGGTCAGGGCAGACAGGAACAGGGTCAGGGCAGACAGGAACAGGGTCAGGGCAGGTAGGAACAGGGTCAGGGCAGGTAGGAACAGGGTCAGGGCAGACAGGAACAGGGTCAGAGAAGGCAGAGGTCAGGGTCAGGGCAGGCAGAGGTCAGTAATTCAGGGTGTTGTGACAAGGTACAGAACAGCAGACAGGAACAGGGTCAGGGCAGACAGGAACAGGGTCAGGGCAGACAGGAACAGGGTCAGGGCAGACAGGAACAGGGTCAGGGCAGACAGGAACAGGGTCAGAGCAGGCAGGAACAGGGTCAGGGCAGGTAGGAACAGGGTCAGGGCAGACAGGAACAGGGTCAGAGCAGGCAGAGGTCAGGGTCAGGGCAGGCAGAGGTCAGTAATTCAGGGTGTTGTGACAAGGTACAGAACAGCAGACAGGAACAGGGTCAGGGCAGACAGGAACAGGGTCAGGGCAGACAGGAACAGGGTCAGGGCAGACAGGAACAGGGTCAGGGCAGACAGGAACAGGGTCAGGGCAGGCAGGAACAGGGTCAGGAACAGGGCAGGCAGGAACAGGGTCAGGGCAGACAGGAACAGGGTCAGGGCAGACAGGAACAGGGTCAGGGCAGACAGGAACAGGGCAGACAGGAACAGGGTCAGGGCAGGAACAGGGTCAGGGCAGGCAGGAACAGGGTCAGGGCAGACAGGGTCAGGGCAGACAGGACCAGGCAGGAACAGGGTCAGGGCAGACAGGAACAGGGTCAGGGCAGACAGGGTCAGGGCAGGCAGGAACAGGGTCAGGGCAGACAGGAACAGGGTCAGGGCAGACAGGAACAGGGTCAGGGCAGACAGGAACAGGGTCAGGGCAGACAGGAACAGGGTCAGAGCAGACAGGAACAGGGAAGACAGGAACAGGGTCAGGGCAGGCAGAATGTCAAAAAACGGGAAAGCTAGAAAACAGGAACTAGAGACAGAAAGGCGCACGGGACAAAATGTTGGAAGGCTTGACGAAACAAAATGAACTGGCAACAGACAAACAGAGAACACAGGTATAAATACACAGGGGATAATGGGGAAGATGGACGACTCCTGGAGGGGGGTGGAGACAAGCACAAAGACAGGTGAAAGATCAGGGTGTGACAATGAGGCTGTAACGTAAAAAAATGAGGAAAAAGTGAAGGGGTCTGAATACTGTCCGAAGGCACTTTATATGTTCAATTCTATTCGTAATTTGTGGATAAAATTTCCTTCTACGTGATGCATTTCATGAAGGTTTTCGAAGGCATTGGGTGAAAGTAAATGAAACCACAGAAAATATATAATTTTACGTATATCTTAAATTACTGGCTTTTCATGAATTTGAATATAATCTTGAATGCCATTCAAAGTAGGTGGGACTTTCATACAATATTATAATATAGGTATTACTTCCACTGTATGTGGTAAACATGACCGTGCCACGACTGAGTGTGTCCCCATATTCCACTCTGACCTCCTGTTCGCTGTACTGTCCCCGGTGACTTCCTCTATGGGAGTGTCTGACCGGTGGCTCACTACAGCATAGCACAGATCACACACACACAAAGCTGAACAGTCTCCTCCTCATCCCCCTCTTCTCCTCTGCTACTCGTCTATCTGATGACATTTTCATGCAGTCTTACAGTACCCCGGAGCCCAGAGAGAACAAGAACATGGACACACAATCAGATCTCCCTCTCTGATCTATTCTCTCCCTCACTCCCTTTCTAACACTCTCTTCCTCTCTCCATCTATGTCTCACGCTGTCCTCTCCTTTATCCTCTCAGGGGTCACCCCCCACCTGAGTCCTGAGCTCCAGGGACACACACAGACTGGGGGGGGCACAGCGGCACACCACACAGCAGCACGGCAGAGGCTCGTCACATATCATGGCACCAGCAAAACCGCCACACTGACTGGGATATACAGAGAGCTGCCACCAGCAAAACCTCCTCACAGATAAAAGCTAACCCAGCCACAGAGGTTACAATGGGCTTCCAAGGGCAAAGCTATAATGATTATGTTAGTACCTTACAAATCTTTTTAAGTGCATTGCCGCTACAACTCATAACAGCCACTTCTAATTTACATAAGATATTAGATAACAGAATGACATGGTTTGTGCTACATAAGTCAAATGACTTTTTCGAAATGAGCAGCTTTAGTACCGTACGCAATTCCATTCCTTAACAGCTCAAACTGCTCTGTGATTGGAAATACAGGTTTCTGAAGGTTGACAAGTTTACAAAGTCAATCAGTAATCAGTAATAATGCCTATTATTATTTGACCCTGCTGGTCATCTATGAACGTTTGAACATCTTGGCCATGTTCTGTTATAATCTCCACCCGGCACAGCCAGAAGAGGACTGGCCATCTCTCATAGCCTGGTTCCTCTCTAAGTTTCTTCCTAGGTTCCTGCCTTTCTAGGGAGTTTTTCCTAGCCACCGTGCTTCTACACCTGCATTACTTGCTGTTTGGGGGTTTTAGGCCGGGTTTCTGTACAGCACTTTGAGACATCAGCTGATGTAAGAAGGGCTTTATAACTACATGTGATTAGATTCAAACGGTTATTATGAAGCCCTTTTTTTTTTACTAACATCGGCAGTTCTCACAACATACCAACACCCAGCCTAAAACACCAAAGAGCAACGCAGGTGCAGAAGCACACAAGGTCTAAGGATACCTGTGGGGAAATAGATGGTAACGTGCCCCAGGTGTTTCAGTCAGAATGCACAAGAACTATCTATGGTGGTTTTAAGTGTCAGTCCCAGCTTCCAGAAAAATATCAGCTTGAAAAGGAGAATGAACACAGAATTGGACAACAATGATATGCTCCCACCAGGGAGTGAGTTGCAATAACAGCTTCTGAGTCAGTGCCTGAGACAAACAGGCAAAGAGATGGCATGACAGACAGAGAGATGGGCTCTGGTAAACAGGCAGCAGCAGGAAGCAGACAGCAGGTAGGGAGGCTGCTCCTTCTTGCTCCGCTCTCTCCACCACCGGCTCCACTATATTGGCTAGCAGTAGGCCAGAAGCAGGCAGTAGGCAGCAAACTCAGTCTCTCCCCTCCACTTCACTCTCCTCTCCCCTCTCTCATTCTCTCCCTCCACTTCACTCTCTCTCCTCTCCCTCCACTCCCCTCCCCTCTCCCTCCACTCCCCTCTCTCGGTCTCTCTCTCCACTTACACTCTCTCTCCCTTCACTTACACTCTCTATCTCTCTCTCTCCACAGGCTCTGTCCCTTCTCTGTTTATTGCAGGGGTAATCAGTCTGGTAATACGAGACTACTGTTTATTCACTGTCAACGGTGTTTAGGTTTGACTTTCTTCAGGGGAGAGCAGAGTGTTGAACAGGGAGGGAGATAGGGACATGGAGGTGAGAAATAGTACTACATGGATACGCAACACAAAATGTTCACATTTCAGTGGAATTGCTGTATACAGTATGAAATGTCATAGGCTACTGTGAACGCAACATGTTCCACTTTAAGTTGCCAGGAGTCCTTTCCTCTCAATGCTTCAAGTCAATTATTCTGGACCAGCTCTGATAATAACAGTGTAATAATCTGTGAGCGTGTGATAAACGAGGGACTGTAACTGTGAATAGAGACTGTGCTCCACAGTGTGTAACCAGGCATCATGCTGCTCTAATGACCACCTCTCCGCAGGCAGCTAGCTCTACACCAGTCAGCCAGGCAGATAGCTCTACACCAGTCAGCCAGGCAGATAGCTCTACACCAGTCAGCCAGGCAGCTAGCTCTACACCAGTCAGCCAGCTCTACACCAGTCAGCCAGGCAGCTAGCTCTACACCAGTCAGCCAGGCAGCTAGCTCTACACCAGTCAGCTAGCTCTACACCAGTCAGCTAGCTCTACACCAGTCAGCCAGGCAGCTAGCTCTACACCAGTCAGCCAGGCAGATAGCTCCTCCACCCAGGCTCAGAGTCAGGCAGTCTGCACCACTCAGCTGTCTTGTCAGCTATTACAGTCCCCTTAGGGAGCTACTCAGGGGGGGGGGGATACCATTATATCAATACTAATAATAATCTATTCAACCCTTGATAAAAGCTGAGCAAAAAAAGAGACTGTATAAAATAAATAATACAAATACCAAGTTATTGTATGCTCCCAAAAATGTGAAAATTATATTATTTTATACTAATACAATTGCTAAGAGAAAGAGATTGTTTAATAACAAGTTTTTTTTTTTAAAATATCAGAAGATTAATGTCAAGATTATTGCAACACCTAAAGATTATTGTAAATAAAATACTATAAAATCTGCATTAACATTCAACTTGAAGTTAATCTCATTTTAAGGAACCGTATTCTTCTATGGCTTCCTGTTTCACTAGGGTATAAAAACGAGGTAACACCCATTTAAAATGTGTTTGTCATCCATCACCATTGGGAAAGGCAAAGAACTCAAGAAGTCAACGGCATCATGAGTTCTACCAAGTACAAGGACATTTTAGCCAAAAAAATAACTGTCTGCCTCTGTCAGGAGGCTGTAACTTGGCCACAAGGGGATCTTCCAGCAAGACAATGACCACAAACACACATCAGAATCCACAAAGAAATGGTTAACTGACCACAAAAATGTTGCAATGGTCATCTGATTCTGTGGCTTGAAGTCCATAAGTGCAGACTCTCTATCCCTCCACTTCACTCTCTCTCTCTCCCTCAACTCCCCTCTCATACAGAATGGCCTAAGATCCCTCCCAATGTGCTCTCCAATCTCATTGGTGCCATTATCCTCGCAAAGGAAAGGTGCACAAAGTAGTGACAATTGGGGTGCCAATAAATTTTGACACCAAGATCATTTGGAGATATTTTTAATTCGAAAATATTTTTCAGAGCAATTGTATTACTATAAAATGATATTGTTTTTGAGCATACAACATAGCTCAGTATTTGTATTATATTTTTTAGGCAGTCTTTATCAAGGGGGGGGCCAAACACTTTGAGGTCAATGTATCTGTATGCAGCCTTGTGTATTTGTGTGTTTTGTTGTGTGTGTGCAAGGTGGCGATGAAGGGTACATCCTGTTCTACGAGGAGCAGATTTTAGAACTGTTGTCTGCTATTGACACACGCAGCCGTACCATCCAGGAGAGGGGTGGGCAGAGAGAGGGTGACATACACGCACCGGCCACGTGAGTCTCACCTGTTCCAGAGAGGCTCTAAATAATTAAACAGCTTAACTGATAGCAGGAGGTGAGCCGGTAGTTTGATGCCTCATCCTCCCCCCTTCAGTCAAACCTCCACCCATGCCTCACCCCTGATGCTCCACCTTCCGCTGTCATATTTTTCTATTTAACCTTATTTATCCAGGTTAGTCTCACTGAGACAAAATCTATTTTCCAAGAGAGACCTGGTTAATGGGCACGGAAAAACCCGCTATATCCTCCACACCCATCTCCTCTCTCAACCTGTTTCCTCCCTACCTCCACACCACTCGCCTCCTCCCTCCCGTTGACCATAGTTATATGTCTGACACCATCTGCCCTGGACAAAGACGCCGTTCAAATGAAGCTAGTCGGGCTCACACAACACTAAATACTCTGTAATGTCAAAGTGGAAGACAAATGCTAACATTTGTTGAAATTAAAATGTAAAATAAAACACTAATATTGATGTTAGAATCAACTTTGGCAGTGATTAGTGTGGTCTTTCTGGTTAAGTCTCGAAGAGCATTGCAACCCTGGATTTTACAATATTTGCCCATCTTTCTTTAAAAGATTCTTCATGCGCTGTCAAGTTGGTTGTTGATCATTGCTAGACAGCCATTTTCACATCTTGTCATAGATTTTCAAGACGATTTCAGTCAAAACTGTAACTAGGCCACTCAGTAACATTTAATGTCATCTTGGTAAGTAATTTCAGTGTATAATTGGCCTTGAATTTTAGGTTATTGTCCCAGTGTCTGTTGGAAAGCAGACTGGGCCAAGTTTTCATCTATGACTTTGCCTGTGCTTATCCTAAAAAACTCCCTAGTCCTTGCCGATGACAAGCATACCCATTACATGATGCAGCCACCACCATGCTTGAAAATATGAAGTGGTACTCAGTGATGTGTTGGATTTGCCCCAACCATTATGTGTTGTATTCAGGACAAAAAGTTAATTTCTTGACCACATTTTTTTGCAGTTTTACTTTAGTGCCTTATTGCAAACAGGATGCATGTTTTGGAATATTTTTATTCTGTACAGGCTTCCTCCTTTTCACTCTATCATTTAGATTAGTATTTTGGAGTAACTACAATGTTGTTGATCCATCCTCAGTTTCTCCTTTCACAGCCATTTAACTCAGTAACTGGTTTAAAAATCACCATTTGCCTCATGGTGAAATCCCTGAGCTGTTTCCTTTCTCTCCGGGAACGGAGTTAGGAAGGACGCCTGTATCTTTGTAGTGGCTTGGTGCATTGATACACCATCCAAAGTGTAATTAATAACTTCACCATGCTCAAAGGGATATGCAATATTTGTACCCATCTACCAATAGGTTCCCCTGCGAGGCATTGGAAGACCTCCCTGGTTTTTATCGTTGAATCTGTGCTTGGAATTCACTGTTCGACTGAAGGACATTACAGTTAATTGTATGTGTGGGGTACAGAGATGGGGAAGTCATTCAAGTCAACAAAATCATGTTAAACAATATTATTGCACACAGAGTTAGTCCATGCAACTTATTATGACTTGTTAAAAACATTTTTACTCCTGAACATATTTAGGCTTGTCACCACGAAGGGGTTAAATACTTATCCTCTAAGTTATTTCAGCTTTTAATTTTTTATTAATTAGTAAAAATGTCAAAAAAACATAATTCCACTTTGACATTATGGGGAATTGTGTGTAGATCTGTGACACAAAATCTAAATGTAATCCATTTTAAATTCAGGATGTAACACAACAAAATGTGGATAAAGTCAAGGGGGTGTGAATACATTCTGAAAGCACTGTGCACACAAAGGCACACACACCAGGTCTGCAAATACTATGGGAGACAGGAGAAGTGAGCAGACTGGTTTTCCTCCCTCATTTCCTCACTACCTTCTCTTTCTCATCAAATAGTGCTCAAGGACCCCTGATCTGTTGGCTTCTGAGTTGAGTTGACACTACACTTCAAAATGCTGGGTTAAAAACAACCCAATTTGGGTTATTTGGTAACCCAGCGCTGGGTAATTATTGGACAGAACACACGCTTGGTTATTTTACCCAGCCAGCTGGGTCGCGTGAATAACCCAACAAATTGGGTGTTAGGGTTAATTTAACCATCAGTTAAATCTGTTTTACTCTCATGCTGGCTTGACCTAGCAGCTGGGTCTTAATGTAATACTTGGGTTATTTTCAGGAGGCGTGGCTATTAGGGGCAGGCCTTTCAGCTAGATCTTATTGGCCACCGGTGAGAGTAAATACCATTCCTGTTCATCATGTTAAATTTATTACAGATTGACATTTTCTTTATTTTCTTTTTGCATTTGACACATTGTTCTATAATATTAACATTATTTATTACATATTATAATATACCACCTTATTGTATCCCAACAATGGGATTTAAATAGGATTTTAGGGTACTCATGCACTTCTGTAAGCCTCAACGAAGCTACAAAAATTTAAATGTTCCACTTTAACATGTGATAACTATACAACAGAACAGAAGAACAGGAATGACATTTACTCTCATGGGTGGGTAAAAATAACTATCTGAAAGCCACACCCCTACTACACTATGGCTCTGGTCTTCTGATCTGACACGCTGGGTCATATCTCAATAACCCACAGCACCAATAACCCAGCACCAATAACCCAGCACCAATAACCCAGCACCAATAACCCACAGCACCAATAACCCAGCACCAATAACCCAGCACCAATAACCCAGCACCAATAACCCAGCACCAATAACCCAGCACCAATAACCCAGCACCAATAACCCAGCACCCAGCACCAATAACCCAGCATCAATAACCCAGCACCCAGCATCAATAACCCACAGCACCAATAACCCACAGCACCAATAACCCAGCACCAATAACCCAGCACCAATAACCCAGCACCAATAACCCAGCATCAATAACCCAGCACCCAGCATCAATAACCCAGCACCCAGCACCAATAACCCACAGCACCAATAACCCAGCACCAATAACCCAGCACCAATAACCCAGCACCAATAACCCAGCATCAATAACCCAGCACCCAGCACCAATAACCCAGCACCAATAACCCACAGCATCAATAACCCAGCACCAATAACCCACAGCATCAATAACCCAGCACCAATAACCCAGCACCAATAACCCAGCACCAATAACCCAGCACCAATAACCCAGCACCAATAACCCAGCACCAATAACCCAGCACCAATAACCCAGCACCAATAACCCAGCACCAATAACCCAGCACCAATAACCCACAGCATCAATAACCCAGCACCAAGCACCAATAACCCAGCATCAATAACCCAGCACCAATAACCCAGCACCCAGCACCAATAACCCAGCATCAATAACCCAGCACCCAGCATCAATAACCCAGCACCCAGCATCAATAACCCAGCACCAATAACCCACAGCATCAATAACCCAGCACCAATAACCCAGCACCAATAACCCAGCACCAATAACCCAGCACCAATAACCCACAGCATCAATAACCCAGCACCCAGCACCAATAACCCAGCACCAATAACCCAGCACCAATAACCCAGCATCAATAACCCAGCACCAATAACCCAGCACCAATAACCCAGCACCAATAACCCAGCACCAATAACCCAGCACCAATAACCCAGCACCAATAACCCAGCACCAATAACCCAGCACCAATAACCCACAGCATCAATAACCCAGCATCAATAACCCACAGCACCAGTAACCCAGCACCAATAACCCACAGCATCAATAACCCAGCACCAATAACCCACAGCATCAATAACCCACAGCATCAATAACCCAGCACCAATAACCCAGCACCAATAACCCAGCACCAATAACCCACAGCATCAATAACCCAGCACCAATAACCCACAGCATCAATAACCCAGCATCAATAACCCACAGCACCAGTAACCCAGCACCAATAACCCACAGCATCAATAACCCAGCACCAATAACCCACAGCATCAATAACCCAGCACCAATAACCCAGCATCAATAACCCAGCACCAATAACCCAGCAGTTTTTAAAGAAAACAACTCAGCTAAGTGACCAAACGGCTGCAACCCAGCATTTTTTAGAGAGTAACAATGTGGAAACCACATCTTTCTCTCTCTGTCTCTTCACCTCACCTGCTTGGCTCTCTATGTGTGTCTCTGGCTTTATCGTGTTTCTCATACTGTTTCATTGGCTCCTCCAGCAGCTCTGGGCTCTGTATGTGTTGGTTCTTCCTGGTTGTCTCCATGCCCTGGCACCCTGCCTGCCTCTGGCTGGGAAATGTTAGCTAGCTGCTACAGTCTGGAGGAAGTCACAATCAGCCTCTAGTTTATTACGTATACACCAAGACCATACAGTATGACTGAATGGAACAGTATTATAGCCTACCCACCATAATACAAGCAGTTACAGAAATGGGATATTACATTGGGAATTCTCAAGTTCATACACAAATTCCAATCCTGATTTGATCAATATATCTAGGCCTATAGGTTTGTGCAGAATTGAAGTGTATTGTTAGAACAGGGCTATTAGTGGGCTATAGCCTAAACATTATGGACTGTGCAGAGAATGAATATCTAGGCCTATAGGTTTGTGCAGAATTGAAGTGTATTGTTAGAACAGGGCTATTAGTGGGCTATAGCCTAAACATTATGGACTGTGCAGAGAATGAATATCTAGGCCTATAGGTTTGTGCAGAATTGAAGTGTATTGTTAGAACAGGGCTATTAGTGGGCTATAGCCTAAACATTATGGACTGTGCAGAGAATGAATAACAACACATTTTCCCACTTGCTGAATTCAAATAAGCCTATTGTCCTACTATAAAAACACTTAATGTTAAATGTTTATAATATCTTAATAAAATATAAGCGTTCAATCATTTTCAAACCAATTTTTGATGTGCAAACACAAATGTCCGTTGAACGTCGTAGTTCAACGGACATTTGTATTTACACATCAAACATTTCTCTACCTAGAGAATGCCATATTGTAGCGATTTGATTGTCATTTCGCAACATAAAAAACGACTCACGCATATCGCAAATAAATAGGCTCAAGTCTGTCAGCGCAGTTAGGCTGGATAAAAACAAAGCTAAACATTTCATACTGTCTTCACTTCTATGTGTTAAATTGCAGCCTAAACTACGACAGGAGTTATCGCTATTGGCAAATAGGTGGGTGCATCGGTCACATTGTAGAAATGATGAACAAACTTGAGGCAAAGGTGGTCTGTTTGATAGAATTCCTCGCTGCATGTTAACCACAAAAAAATAACTCGCATGGAGCGCGGCCGTGTTTAAATGCCTTTCAGAATTGACATGGTATATCGTTTCTTGGAATTAGCCTGCTAAAAAAAATGCTGCCGTTTACATCTGAATATTCTCATTCCTGATCGCATATAGCCTAGACTCGCAGCAAAATTAAAGGTTCTCTTAAACCCCTAAAGTTTATTATGTTCGTTTTTCTGCAAATAAACTACAACTAAGTATAGCAAAGTATTGCGTAAGAGCACGCCCGAAATTATTATTATTATTATTTTTTAACTTTGAGAGAAACGCAAAACATTAGCTTAGCCTACAACAAGCCAACTTCACTCCATCTGTCAAAATAGAGAATAAGCGCACCTGGTTGGTCGTATCTTGTGGCAGGTTTTTAATGAGGATTTTCCTCCTGTTGCTCAACTCGTGGCGAGTTTTCTCCAGCCTCTTCTCAATCTCCTCCGGTTCCAAATCGGGTAAGTCTCGGAGACTGGTCCCCTCGGAAACTGCGTCCTCATCCTGGCGGGTCTCCGGGCTGTCAGAATCCAGGAAAGGTGCGTTTGCATGGTTTAAAGAGTGAACGCTCGGCGGCTGGATGGAGGAAGCTGCCGCCATCTTGAGTAGCTGTGAAAGAAAGTGAGTGGAGGCAGCGGTAGGTGAGCTATGAAAACCGTGGGGAATATTTTATCGCCATCCTGTGGTGGACTATACCCTATGCTATACCCTATGGCTAATTAACTACACGCTACCTGTCAATAAACACATCATAGAGAGGCTATAGCAATACAGAGAAGGGGAAACGAATCTACAGGTTGCGTAATTCGTTTTATGATCAAGCATAATGCATGCATATACTCTATTTCAAATAAACATTGCTCAAATATATACTGAACAAAAATATACAGTCAACATGCGACAATTTCAATGATTTTACAGAGTTACAGTTCAATATATGGAAATCAGTCCGTTTAAATAAATGAATTAAGGCCCTAATCTATGGATTTCACATGACTGGGCAGGGGCGCAGCCATGGGTTGGCTTGGGACGGCATAGGCCCACCCACTTGGGACGGCATAGGCCCACCCTCTGGGGACGGGTTGGACCTACTGCCAAATTCTCTAAAACGACGTTGGAGGCGGCCTATGCTAGAGAAATTAACATTAATTTCTCTGACAACAGCTCTGGTGGACATTCCTGCAGTGAGCATGCCAATTGCCCTCTTCCCTCAATTTGAGATATTTGTGGCATTGTGTTCATTACAAGGTGCATCTGTGTAATGATCATGCTGTTTAATCAGCTTCTTGATACCTGTGAGGTGGATGTATTATCTTGGCAAAGTAGAAATGCTCACTAACAGGGATGTGAACACATTTTTGCACACAATTGGAGAGAAATAAGCTATTTGTGTGCATATGGAAACATTTGGGGATCTTTTATTTCATCTCATGGGACCAAACACTTTACATGTTTATAAGTATACATTGCAATGTAGGATAAAAGCCCCAGGCAATACTTTATTTAGCCTATAAATAAGAAATAAATAAGCCTAAAATTAAACCTGGACGAGGAAAATGGAATACCATGTCCCCCTGCTGTACAGATTATAAACATGAATGGCCAGGACCTTTCCCTCAGTCAGCCAAAGTCAGCCAATCCTTTTCCTGTGGGTGGAGACTGTGACTGAGTCAGACTGAGCAGTAAATGGCAGCTTTCCTTCAGGACCCTCACAATGTCCATGTATGTGTGTGTGTGTGTCAGTGTGCGCCTCAGATCAGAATTTACACATTGCAACCCACTTAGGAAATATTCACAGCACAATTATGTTTATAAAAAGGGATGAAAAAAAAACAATCATCCAAAATAGATATGATTTTTCCGCGTGAGATTTTTGGCAGCTATATATGTAGGGCTATACGCACTGTCACAATTAAGGGATGGAAAAATCCTGCACGCAACTGGTAAATGAAATGACAGGCTTTAGACTGAAGCGGAACTATACCTCATTTATGCATAAATACAGTAAATCAAACTAACCCACCGTCCTGTCTGACGGGAGGGTGAGTGGAAGAAAAGGCCTATTCCAGGGATACAGGCTATTTACTTGTACATAGCCCATCTATAATTTAGCCCAAACAACTACCTCTCCCCCTACTGCATTTATTTATTTATTTTTGCTCCTTTGCACCCCATTAATTCTCTCTCTACTTTGAACATTCTTCCACTGCAAATCTACCATTCCAGTGTTTTACTTGCTATATTGTATTTACTTCGCCACCATGGCCTTTTGTGCCTTTACCTCCCTTATCTCACCTCATTTGCTCACATTGTATATAGACTTGTTTTTCTACTGTATTATTGACTGTTTGTTTTACTCCATGTGTAACTGTTGTTGTATGTGTCAAACTGCTTTGCTTTATCTTGGCCAGGTCGCAATTGTAAATGAGAACTTGTTCTCAACTTGCCTATCTGGTTAAATAAAGGTGTTCTCAACTTGCCTACCTGGTTAAATAAAAGGTGAAATAAATCAATAAGAGGGCTTAAATGAGAGCATTCTCAAAACTGTACTGTGTGTGTGTGCCTACCTGCAGAATGACGTCTCAATATACTGACAAATTGGAAGACGTGAATCGTTGAGAACAGTGTTTTCTCTGAAATGATGGTCGGTGATGCTTGTCAGTAACAAGATAATGGACAGCCATGATTCATTCAAAGCAGTGATAAACAACAGAAACTCCCCTCAAGAGAACAATTAATTCATCTATTTTTCTTTCTCTCTCTCATTTAGACATGCACGCACACACACACACACTATCTCCCCTAATCCTAAACTCATCAGTCTGTCCCTGTGTTCACCAATGCGAATCAGAGATTCTTTGCACATGTAAAAGGCAACACAGGAAACCCAACTACATAGGTACAATGATACAAATGGGGATGGGGGTGCTGGGTTGAACTGCTATGAGAATGATTCACAGCTCCACCGAGTGGGAGTATGAGAAGACATGAGGAAATTTCAGTGCTTGTTGGGACCTGTGAGTGGGTGTCAGCGAGTGACTGAGCGGGCAAAGCGGGTACCTGGGAGGCATGTATAAGTGATGTAGGCGGACAGAACCTTGAACCCTGAAGGGCTGTGAGCGAGGAGCTGTGTGTGTGTGTGTGTGTCGAGTGTGTGGGAGTGGAAGAGGAACGGTTATCTCAATTTTCGATCCAGAAGAAGAAAAATACTTATTTGTAGACATCCATTTCCATGCGCTTCGGACATACCTTGCTTTTAATCCACGACACTGGATGGTTGTCCTCACCATACATTTGCTTTTAATCCACGACACTGGATGGTTGTCCTCACCATACATTTGCTTTTAATCCACGACACTGGATGGTTGTCCTCACCATACATTTGCTTTTAATCCACGACACTGGATGGTTGTCCTCACCATACATTTGCTTTTAATCCACGACACTGGATGGTTGTCCTCACCATACATTTGCTTTTAATCCACGACACTGGATGGTTGTCCTCACCATACATTTGCTTTTAATCCACGACACTGGATGGTTGTCCTCACCATACATTTGCTTTTAATCCACGACACTGGATGGTTGTCCTCACCATACATTTGCTTTTAATCCACGACACTGGATGGTTGTCCTCACCATACATTTGCTTTTAATCCACGACACTGGATGGTTGTCCTCACCATGCATTTGCTTTTAATCCACGACACTGGATGGTTGTCCTCACCATACATTTGCTTTTAATCCACGACACTGGATGGTTGTCCTCACCATACATTTGCTTTTAATCCACGACACTGGATGGTTGTCCTCACCATACATTTGCTTTTAATCCACGACACTGGATGGTTGTCCTCACCATACATTTGCTTTTAATCCACGACACTGGATGGTTGTCCTCACCATACATTTGCTTTTAATCCACGACACTGGATGGTTGTCCTCACCATACATTTGCTTTTAATCCACGACACTGGATGGTTGTCCTCACCATACATTTGCTTTTAATCCACGACACTGGATGGTTGTCCTCACCATACATTTGCTTTTAATCCACGACACTGGATGGTTGTCCTCACCATACATTTGCTTTTAATCCACGACACTGGATGGTTGTCCTCACCATACATTTGCTTTTAATCCACGACACTGGATGGTTGTCCTCACCATACATTTGCTTTTAATCCCACGACACTGGATGGTTGTCCTCACCATACATTTGCTTTTAATCCACGACACTGGATGGTTGTCCTCACCATACATTTGCTTTTAATCCACGACACTGGATGGTTGTCCTCACCATACATTTGCTTTTAATCCACGACACTGGATGGTTGTCCTCACCATACATTTGCTTTTAATCCACGACACTGGATGGTTGTCCTCACCATACATTTGCTTTTAATCCACGACACTGGATGGTTGTCCTCACCATACATTTGCTTTTAATCCACGACACTGGATGGTTGTCCTCACCATACATTTGCTTTTAATCCACGACACTGGATGGTTGTCCTCACCATGCATTTGCTTTTAATCCACGACACTGGATGGTTGTCCTCACCATACATTTGCTTTTAATCCACGACAGTGGATGGTTGTCCTCACCATACATTTGCTTTTAATCCACGACACTGGATGGTTGTCCTCACCATACATTTGCTTTTAATCCACGACACTGGATGGTTGTCCTCACCATACATTTGCTTTTAATCCACGACACTGGATGGTTGTCCTCACCATACATTTGCTTTTAATCCACGACACTGGATGGTTGTCCTCACCATACATTTGCTTTTAATCCACGACACTGGATGGTTGTCCTCACCATACATTTGCACATATCTGGGCTTGAAGAACAGAAAATCACGGAATGGATTATGCATGAGCAGGACCACAGTCCGCTCTCATCTACTCAACGCCCTTCAACACAACTTTCCCTATGTCCCCTGACATTACAATTAGTAATGGTATCAGCCTCAACCGGTGGTCCTAAACCACATAGATGAATAGAAGGAGCAGGAAGCAAATAAGTATAGGCCGACTTCAGAATATTGTGGCCCGTTTGATGTGTACAATATGCTTACTCCCAAGTTGGCTGGGAACGCCTTGGGTGCACCCAGAATGGAATAATGGCCCGAGGAAAGTAGGAGAACAGTGAGAGTGCTCTAATTCCCCAGCAGATCCCTGGCAGAGAGGGGGAGAAAGATTGAGACAGAGTGGAGCTCCTCTCTTCTCCCTGATGGCCCTGGCCCAGCCTTTAGCACTGCAGAACTATAGCTGGTCCACTTCCCTGTCCTGCTACCCACGGTCATTAAGGAAAAAACCTTCAGCATGTCCTTCTCTGCATCTGAAGGAGAAACTTTGTTTAGAAATATGGAGAGACCTGTTTAAATAGAGGACAGACTGGATGGCACTTGAGTATTCACCCATTATTCATACCTGATGAATTATGCATGTCCTCCTCAACCGCTCTACATTCATATACCTATACATTATACTTTGATCATTTAAAAACAACAACAACTTCCAAACAGTGATGCCAAAACATCACTTTGGACGTGCCTTCACCACCTCCAAGAGACCGACTATAATGAAACGTGCCTTCACCACCTCCAAGAGACCGACTATAATGAAACGTGCCTTCACCACCTCCAAGAGACCGACTATAATGAAACGTGCCTTCACCACCTCCAAAAGACCGACTATAATGAAACGTGCCTTCACCACCTCCAAGAGACCGACTATAATGAAACGTGCCTTCACCACCTCCAAGAGACCGACTATAATGAAACGTGCCTTCACCACCTCCAAGAGACCGACTATAATGAAACGTGCCTTCACCACCTCCAAGAGACAGACTATAATGAAACGTGCCTTCACCACCTCCAAAAGAGAGACTATAATGAAACGTGCCTTCACCACCTCCAAAAGTGACTGACTATAATGAAACGTGCCTTCACCACCTCCAAAAGAGAGACTATAATGAAACGTGCCTTCACCACCTCCAAAAGAGACCGACTATAATGAAACGTGCCTTCACCATCTCCAAAAGAGACCGACTATAATGAAACGTGCCTTCACCACCTCCAATAGAGAGACTATAATGAAACGT
The DNA here is from genome assembly GCF_034236695.1 of Oncorhynchus nerka. Lineage (NCBI taxonomy): Eukaryota > Metazoa > Chordata > Actinopteri > Salmoniformes > Salmonidae > Oncorhynchus > Oncorhynchus nerka. The sequence continues at coordinate 47,619,822 of NC_088412.1, read as the reverse complement.
GCCTTCACCACCTCCAAAAGAGACTATAATGAAACGTGCCTTCACCACCTCCAATAGAGAGACTATAATGAAACGTGCCTTCACCACCTCCAAAAGTGACTGACTATAATGAAACGTGCCTTCACCACCTCCAAAAGAGAGACTATAATGAAACGTGCCTTCACCACCTCCAAAAGAGACCGACTATAATGAAACGTGCCTTCACCACCTCCAAAAGAGAGACTATAATGAAACGTGCCTTCACCACCTCCAAAAGAGACCGACTATAATGAAACGTACATTCACCACCTCCAAAAGAGAGACTATAATGAAACGTGCCTTCACCACCTCCAAAAGAGACCGACTATAATGAAACGTGCCTTCACCACCTCCAATAGACCGACTATAATGAAACGTGCCTTCACCACCTCCAATAGACCGACTATAATGAAACGTGCCTTCACCACCTCCAAAAGAGAGACTATAATGAAACGTGCATTCACCACCTCCAAAAGAGACCGACTATAATGAAACGTGCCTTCACCACCTCCAAAAGAGACCGACTATAATGAAACGTGCATTCACCACCTCCAAAAGAGACCGACTATAATGAAACGTGCCTTCACCACCTCCAATAGAGAGACTATAATGAAACGTGCCTTCACCACCTCCAAAAGAGAGACTATAATGAAACGTGCCTTCACCACCTCCAAAAGAGAGACTATAATGAAACGTGCCTTCACCACCTCCAAAAGAGAGACTATAATGAAACGTGCCTTCACCACCTCCAAAAGAGACCAAATATAATGAAACGTGCCTTCACTACCTCCAAAAGAGAGACTATAATGAAACGTGCCTTCACCACCTCCAAAAGAGAGACTATAATGAAATGTGCCTTCACCACCTCCAAAAGAGAGACTATAATGAAACGTGCCTTCACCACCTCCAAAAGAGAGACTATAATGAAACGTGCCTTCACCACCTCCAAAAGAGACCGACTATAATGAAACGTGCATTCACCACCTCCAAAAGAGAGACTATAATGAAACGTGCATTCACCACCTCCAAAAGAGACCGACTATAATGAAACGTGCCTTCACCACCTCCAAAAGAGACCGACTATAATGAAACGTGCCTTCACCACCTCCAAAAGAGACCGACTATAATGAAACGTGCATTCACCACCTCCAAAAGAGACTATAATGAAACGTGCCTTCACCACCTCCAAAAGAGAGACTATAATGAAATGTGCCTTCACCACCTCCAAAAGAGACCGACTATAATGAAACGTGCCTTCACCACCTCCAAAAGAGAGACTATAATGAAACGTGCCTTCACCACCTCCAAAAGAGAGACTATAATGAAACGTGCATTCACCACCTCCAAAAGAGACTATAATGAAACGTGCCTTCACCACCTCCAAAAGAGACCGACTATAATGAAACGTGCATTCACCACCTCCAATAGAGACCGACTATAATGAAACGTGCATGTTCTTAATTCTACATCAAAACATGTGTTCACGAGGTTAAAAATCTGTCGCTCTGCCCCTGAACAAGGCAGTTGACCCACTGTTCCCCTGAACAAGGCAGTTGACCCACTGTTCCCCTGAACAAGGCAGTTGACCCACTGTTCCCCTGAACAAGGCAGTTGACCCACTGTTCCCCTGAACAAGGCAGTTAACCCACTGTTCCCCTGAACAAGGCAGTTAACCCACTGTTCCCCTGAACAAGGCAGTTAACCCACTGTTCCCCTGAACAAGGCAGTTAACCCACTGTTCCCCTGAACAAGGCAGTTAACCCACTGTTCCCCTGAACAAGGCAGTTAACCCACTGTTCCCCTGAACAAGGCAGTTAACCCACTGTTCCCTGAACAAGGCAGTTAACCCACTGTTCCCCTGAACAAGGCAGTTAACCCACTGTTCCCCTGAACAAGGCAGTTAACCCACTGTTCCCCTGAACAAGGCAGTTAACCCACTGTTCCCCTGAACAAGGCAGTTAACCCACTGTTCCCCTGAACAAGGCAGTTAACCCACTGTTCCCCTGAACAAGGCAGTTGACCCACTGTTCCTAGACCAGTTAACCCACTGTTCCTAGGCCGCCGTTGTAAATAAGAATTTGTTCTTTAACTGACCTGCCTAGTCAAATAAAAGGTTAAAGAAAAGAAAAAATATCCAACAACAATAGATATGGGTTGGTGACACACAGCAATTTGGACCGGACACTGAGGATGAGGCTGGATGGCGGAGTAGGTCGTCTCCATCAGTTACCTCCTACTGCATCTGTACTGGGCGACGTGGTGCCCCACTGACGGACCTAAGAGATGATCCAGTAGTACAACGTGTCACTTTGTAGGCCTGCCATGTTGTAGTGGGATTGTGTCTGCCATGGGTAGTGTTTAAGGGGTCATGTTATTGCCAAACTAAGAGGAACACTGTCTAAACTAAAAATGACTATGTTGAATTGAATATTGAATGGAGTAGTCCATTATGGTACACAGTGAATTAAATACTGAGGCAGTACACGGTACACAGTGAATTAAATACTGAGGCAGTACACGGTACACAGTGAATTAAATACTGAGGCAGTACACGGTGAATTAAATACTGAGGCGGTACACAGTGAATTAAATACTGAGGCAGTACACGGTACACAGTGAATTAAATACTGAGGCAGTACACAGTACACAGTGAATTAAATACTGAGGCAGTACACGGTGAATTAAATACTGAGGCAGTACACGGTACACAGTGAATTAAATACTGAGGCAGTACACGGTACACAGTGAATTAAATACTGAGGCAGTACACAGTGAATTAAATACTGGGGCAGTACACGGTACACAGTGAATTAAATACTGAGGCAGTACACGGTGAATTAAATACTGAGGCAGTACACAGTGAATTAAATACTGAGGCAGTACAAAGTGAATTAAATACTGAGGCAGTACACGGTGAATTAAATACTGAGGCAGTACACGGTGAATTAAATACTGGGGCAGTACACGGTACACAGTGAATTAAATACTGAGGCAGTACACGGTGAATTAAATACTGAGGCAGTACACAGTGAATTAAATACTGAGGCAGTACACAGTGAATTAAATACTGAGGCAGTACACGGTGAATTAAATACTGAGGCAGTACACGGTACACAGTGAATTAAATACTGAGGCAGTACACGGTACACAGTGAATTAAATACTGAGGCAGTACACGGTACACAGTGAATTAAATACTGAGGCAGTACACGGTACACAGTGAATTAAATACTGAGGCGGTACACAGTGAATTAAATACTGAGGCGGTACACAGTGAATTAAATACTGAGGCGGTACACAGTGAATTAAATACTGAGGCGGTACACAGTGAATTAAATACTGAGGCGGTACACAGTGAATTAAATACTGAGGCGGTACACAGTGAATTAAATACTGAGGCGGTACACAGTGAATTAAATACTGAGGCGGTACACAGTGAATTAAATACTGTACACAGTGAATTAAATACGGTACACAGTGAATTAAATACTGAGGCGGTACACAGTGAATTAAATACTGAGGCGGTACACAGTAAATTAAATACTGAGGCAGTACACAGTGAATTAAATACTGAGGCAGTACACAGTGAATTAAATACTGAGGCAGTACACGGTGAATTAAATACTGAGGCAGTACACGGTGAATTAAATACTGAGGCAGTACACAGTGAATTAAATACTGAGGCAGTACACAGTGAATTCAATACTGAGGCAGTACACGGTACACAGTGAATTCAATACTGAGGCAGTACACAGTGAATTAAATACTGAGGCAGTACACAGTGAATTCAATACTGAGGCAGTACACGGTGAATTCAATACTGAGGCAGTACACGGTACACAGTGAATTAAATACTGAGGCAGTACACAGTGAATTAAATACTGAGGCAGTACACGGTGAATTAAATACTGAGGCAGTACACGGTGAATTAAATACTGAGGCAGTACACGGTGAATTAAATACTGAGGCAGTACACGGTGAATTAAATACTGAGGCAGTACACGGTACACAGTGAATTAAATACTGAGGCAGTACACGGTACACAGTGAATTAAATACTGAGGCAGTACACAGTGAATTAAATACTGAGGCAGTACACAGTGAATTAAATACTGAGGCAGTACACAGTGAATTAAATACTGAGGCAGTACACAGTGAATTAAATACTGAGGCAGTACACAGTGAATTAAATACTGAGGCAGTACACAGTGAATTAAATACTGAGGCAGTACACAGTGAATTAAATACTGAGGCAGTACACAGTGAATTAAATACTGAGGCAGTACACGGTACACAGTGAATTAAATACTGAGGCAGTACACGGTACACAGTGAATTAAATACTGAGGCAGTACACGGTACACAGTGAATTAAATACTGAGGCAGTACACGGTGAATTAAATACTGAGGCAGTACACAGTACACAGTGAATTAAATACTGAGGCAGTACACGGTACACAGTGAATTAAATACTGAGGCAGTACACGGTACACAGTGAATTAAATACTGAGGCAGTACACAGTGAATTAAATACTGACAGTGAATTAAATACTGAGGCAGTACACAGTGAATTAAATACTGAGGCAGTACACAGTGAATTAAATACTGAGGCAGTACACAGTGAATTAAATACTGAGGCAGTACACAGTGAATTAAATACTGAGGCAGTACACGGTACACAGTGAATTAAATACTGAGGCAGTACACAGTGAATTAAATACTGAGGCAGTACACAGTGAATTAAATACTGAGGCAGTACACGGTGAATTAAATACTGAGGCAGTACACAGTGAATTAAATACTGAGGCAGTACACAGTGAATTAAATACTGAGGCAGTACACGTGAATTAAATACTGACACAGTGAATTAAATACTGAGGCAGTACAGTGAATTAAATACGCAGTACACAGTGAATTAAATACTGAGGCAGTACACGGTACACAGTGAATTAAATACTGAGGCAGTACACAGTGAATTAAATACTGAGGCAGTACACAGTGAATTAAATACTGAGGCAGTACACAGTGAATTAAATACTGAGGCAGTACACAGTGAATTAAATACTGAGGCAGTACACGGTACACAGTGAATTAAATACTGAGGCAGTACACAGTGAATTAAATACTGAGGCAGTACACAGTGAATTAAATACTGAGGCAGTACACAGTGAATTAAATACTGAGGAATTAAATACAGTACACAGTGAATTAAATACTGAGGCAGTACACAGTGAATTAAATACTGAGGCGGTACACAGTGAATTAAATACTGAGGCAGTAATACAGTGAATTAAATACTGAGGCAGTACACAGTGAATTAAATACTGAGGCAGTACACAGTGAATTAAATACTGAGGCAGTACACAGTGAATTAAATACTGAGGCAGTACACAGTGAATTAAATACTGAGGCAGTACACAGTGAATTAAATACTGAGGCAGTACACAGTGAATTAAATACTGAGGCAGTACACAGTGAATTAAATACTGAGGCAGTACACAGTGAATTAAATACTGAGGCAGTACACAGTGAATTAAATACTGAGGCAGCACAGTGAATTAAATACTGACAGTACACAGTGAATTAAATACTGAGGCAGTACAGTACACAGTGAATTAAATACTGAGGCAGTACACGGTGAATTAAATACTGAGGCAGTACACAGTGAATTAAATACTGAGGCAGTACACAGTGAATTAAATACTGAGGCAGTACACGGTACACAGTGAATTAAATACTGAGGGTACACAGTGAATTAAATACTGAGGCGGTACACAGTGAATTAAATACTGAGGCAGTACACGTGAATTAAATACTGAGGCAGTACACAGTGAATTAAATACTGAGGCAGTACACAGTGAATTAAATACTGAGGCGGTACACAGTGAATTAAATACTGAGGCAGTACACGGTACACAGTGAATTAAATACTGAGGTACACAGTGAATTAAATACTGAGGCGGTACACAGTGAATTAAATACTGAGGCAGTACACAGTGAATTAAATACTGAGGCAGTACACAGTGAATTAAATACTGAGGCAGTACACAGTGAATTAAATACTGAGGCAGTACACAGTGAATTAAATACTGAGGCGGTACACAGTGAATTAAATACTGAGGAATTAAATACGGTACACAGTGAATTAAATACTGAGGCAGTACACAGTGAATTAAATACTGAGGCAGTACACAGTGAATTAAATACTGAGGCGGTACACAGTGAATTAAATACTGAGGCAGGTACACAGTGAATTAAATACTGAGGCAGTACACAGTGAATTAAATACTGAGGCAGTACACAGTGAATTAAATACTGAGGCAGTACACAGTGAATTAAATACTGAGGCAGTACACAGTGAATTAAATACTGAGGCAGTACACGGTGAATTAAATACTGAGGCAGTACACACAGTGAATTAAATACTGAGGGTACACAGTGAATTAAATACTGAGGCAGTACACAGTGAATTAAATACTGAGGCAGTACACAGTGAATTAAATACTGAGGCAGTACACAGTGAATTAAATACTGAGGCAGTACACAGTGAATTAAATACTGAGGCAGTACACAGTGAATTAAATACTGAGGCAGTACACAGTGAATTAAATACTGAGGCAGTACACAGTGAATTAAATACTGAGGCAGTACACAGTGAATTAAATACTGAGGCAGTACACGGTACACAGTGAATTAAATACTGAGGCAGTACACGGTGAATTAAATACTGAGGCAGTACACGGTGAATTAAATACTGAGGCAGTACACAGTGAATTAAATACTGAGGCAGTACACGGTACACAGTGAATTAAATACTGAGGCAGTACACGGTACACAGTGAATTAAATACTGAGGCAGTACACGGTACACAGTGAATTAAATACTGAGGCAGTACACAGTGAATTAAATACTGAGGCAGTACACAGTGAATTAAATACTGAGGCAGTACACAGTGAATTAAATACTGAGGCAGTACACAGTGAATTAAATACTGAGGCAGTACACAGTGAATTAAATACTGAGGCAGTACACAGTGAATTAAATACTGAGGCAGTACACAGTGAATTAAATACTGAGGCAGTACACAGTGAATTAAATACTGAGGCAGCAGTACACAGTGAATTAAATACTGAGGCAGTACACGGTGAATTAAATACTGAGGCAGTACACAGTGAATTAAATACTGAGGCAGTACACTGAGGCAGTACACAGTGAATTAAATACTGAGGCACGGTACACAGTGAATTAAATACTGAGGCAGTACACGGTACACAGTGAATTAAATACTGAGGCAGTACACAGTGAATTAAATACTGAGGCAGTACACAGTGAATTAAATACTGAGGCAGTACACAGTGAATTAAATACTGAGGCAGTACACAGTGAATTAAATACTGAGGCAGCAGTACACAGTGAATTAAATACTGAGGCAGTACACGGTACACAGTGAATTAAATACTGAGGCAGTACACAGTGAATTAAATACTGAGGCAGTACACAGTGAATTAAATACTGAGGCAGTACACAGTGAATTAAATACTGAGGCAGTACACAGTGAATTAAATACTGAGGCAGTACACGGTACACAGTGAATTAAATACTGAGGCAGTACACAGTGAATTAAATACTGAGGCAGTACAGTACACAGTGAATTAAATACTGAGGCAGTACACAGTGAATTAAATACTGAGGCAGTACAGTACACAGTGAATTAAATACTGAGGCAGTACACAGTGAATTAAATACTGAGGCAGTACACAGTGAATTAAATACTGAGGCAGTACACAGTGAATTAAATACTGACAGTGAATTAAATACTGAGGCACGGTACACAGTGAATTAAATACTGAGGCAGTACACAGTGAATTAAATACTGAGGCAGTACACAGTGAATTAAATACTGAGGCAGTACACAGTGAATTAAATACTGAGGCACGGTACACAGTGAATTAAATACTGAGGCAGTACACGTGTACACAGTGAATTAAATACTGAGGCAGTACACGGTACAGTGAATTAAATACTGAGGCAGTGAATTAAATACACAGTGAATTAAATACTGAGGCAGTACACAGTACACAGTGAATTAAATACTGAGGCAGTACACGGTACACAGTGAATTAAATACTGAGGCAGTACACAGTGAATTAAATACTGAGGCAGTACACGGTACACAGTGAATTAAATACTGAGGCAGTACACAGTGAATTAAATACTGAGGCAGTACACAGTGAATTAAATACTGAGGCAGTACACAGTGAATTAAATACTGAGGCAGTACACAGTGAATTAAATACTGAGGCAGTACACAGTGAATTAAATACTGAGGCAGTACACGGTACACAGTGAATTAAATACTGAGGCAGTACACAGTGAATTAAATACTGAGGCAGTACACAGTGAATTAAATACTGAGGCAGTACACGGTACACAGTGAATTAAATACTGAGGCAGTACACGGTACACAGTGAATTAAATACTGAGGCAGTACACGGTGAATTAAATACTGAGGCAGTACACAGTGAATTAAATACTGAGGCAGTACACGGTACAGTGAATTAAATACTGAGGTACAGTACACAGTGAATTAAATACTGAGGTACACGGTGAATTAAATACTGACGGTACACAGTGAATTAAATACTGAGGCAGTACACGGTACACAGTGAATTAAATACTGAGGCAGTACACAGTGAATTAAATACTGAGGCAGTACACGGTGACAGTTAAATACTGAGGCAGTACACAGTGAATTAAATACTGAGGCAGAATTAAATACTGAGGCAGTACAGTACACAGTGAATTAAATACTGAGGCAGTACACAGTGAATTAAATACTGAGGCAGTACACGGTACACAGTGAATTAAATACTGAGGCAGTACACGGTACACAGTGAATTAAATACTGAGGCAGTACACAGTGAATTAAATACTGAGGCAGTACACAGTGAATTAAATACTGAGGCAGTACACAGTGAATTAAATACTGAGGCAGTACACGGTGAATTAAATACTGAGGCAGTACACAGTGAATTAAATACTGAGGCAGTACACGGTGAATTAAATACTGAGACAGTGTGAATTAAATACTGAGACAGTACACAGTGAATTAAATACTGAGGCAGTACACGGTACACAGTGAATTAAATACTGAGGCAGTACACGGTACAGTACAGTGAATTAAATACTGAGGCAGTACACACGGTACACAGTGAATTAAATACTGAGGCAGTACACGGTACACAGTGAATTAAATACTGAGGCGGTACACAGTGAATTAAATACTGAGGCAGTACACAGTGAATTAAATACTGAGGCAGTACACAGTGAATTAAATACTGAGGCAGTACACAGTGAATTAAATACTGAGGCAGTGAATTAAATACTACACGGTACACAGTGAATTAAATACTGAGGCAGTACACGGTACACAGTGAATTAAATACTGAGGCAGTACACGGTACACAGTGAATTAAATACTGAGGCAGTACACGGTGAATTAAATACTGAGGCAGTACACAGTACACAGTGAATTAAATACTGAGGCAGTACACAGTGAATTAAATACTGAGGCAGTACACAGTGAATTAAATACTGAGGCAGTACAGTACACAGTGAATTAAATACTGAGGCAGTACACGGTACACAGTGAATTAAATACTGAGGCAGTACACGGAATTAAATACTGACACAGTGAATTAAATACTGAGGCAGTACACAGTGAATTAAATACTGAGGCAGTACACAGTGAATTAAATACTGAGGCAGTACACAGTGAATTAAATACTGAGGCAGTACACGGTACACAGTGAATTAAATACTGAGGCAGTACACGGTACACAGTGAATTAAATACTGAGGCAGTACACAGTGAATTAAATACTGAGGCAGTACACGGTACACAGTGAATTAAATACTGAGGCAGTACACTGTGAATTAAATACTGAGGCAGTACACAGTACACAGTGAATTGAATACTGAGGTAGTACACGGTACACAGTGAATTAAATACTGAGGCAGTACACGGTACACAGTGAATTAAATACTGAGGCAGTACACGGTACACAGTGAATTAAATACTGAGGTACACAGTGTACACAGTGAATTAAATACTGAGGCAGTACACAGTGAATTAAATACTGAGGCAGTACACGGTACACAGTGAATTAAATACTGAGGCAGTACACGGTGAATTAAATACTGAGGCAGTACACAGTGAATTTACTGAGGCAGTACTGAGGCAGTACACAGAATTAAATACTGAGGCAGTACACAGTGAATTAAATACTGAGGCACAGTGAATTAAATACTGAGGCACGGTACACAGTGAATTAAATACTGAGGCAGTACACAGTGAATTAAATACTGAGGCAGTACACAGTACAAGTGAATTAAATACTGAGGGCAGTACACGGTGAATTAAATACTGAGGCAGTACACGGTGAATTAAATACTGAGGCAGTACACGGTGAATTAAATACTGAGGCAGTACACGGTACACGGTGAATTAAATACTGAGTCAGTACACGGTACACAGTGAATTAAATACTGAGGCAGTACACGGTACACAGTGAATTAAATACTGAGGCAGTACACGGTACACAGTGAATTAAATACTGAGGCAGTACACGGTACACAGTGAATTAAATACTGAGGCAGTACACGGTGAATTAAATACTGAGGCAGTACACTGTGAATTAAATACTGAGGCAGTACACAGTGAATTAAATACTGAGGCAGTACACAGTGAATTAAATACTGAGGCAGTACACGGTGAATTAAATACTGAGGCAGTAAATACTGAGGCAGTACACAGTGAATTAAATACTGAGGCAGTACACGGTACACAGTGAATTAAATACTGAGGCAGTACACGGTACACAGTGAATTAAATACTGAGGCAGTACACAGTGAATTAAATACTGAGGCAGTACACAGTGAATGAAATACTGAGGCAGTACACAGTGAATGAAATACTGAGGCAGTACACAGTGAATTAAATACTGAGGCAGTACACGGTACACAGTGAATTAAATACTGAGGCAGTACACGGTGAATTAAATACTGAGACAGTACACGGTGAATTAAATACTGAGACCGTACACAGTGAATTAAATACTGAGGCAGTACACGGTACACAGTGAATTAAATACTGAGGCAGTACACGGTACACAGTGAATTAAATACTGAGGCAGTACACGGTACACAGTGAATTAAATACTGAGGCAGTACACGGTACACAGTGAATTAAATACTGAGGCAGTACACAGTGAATTAAATACTGAGGCAGTACACGGTACACAGTGAATTAAATACTGAGGCAGTACACAGTGAATTAAATACTGAGGCAGTACACGGTACACAGTGAATTAAATACTGAGGCAGTACACGGTACACAGTGAATTAAATACTGAGGCAGTACACGGTGAATTAAATACTGAGGCAGTACACAGTGAATTAAATACTGAGGCAGTACACGGTACACAGTGAATTAAATACTGAGGCAGTACACTGTGAATTAAATACTGAGGCAGTACACAGTACACAGTGAATTAAATACTGAGGTAGTACACGGTACACAGTGAATTAAATACTGAGGCAGTACACAGTGAATTAAATACTGAGGCAGTACACGGTACACAGTGAATTAAATACTGAGGCAGTACACAGTGAATTAAATACTGAGGCAGTACACAGTGAATTAAATACTGAGAGGTACACAATTAAAATACAGTGAATTAAATACTGAGGCAGTACACGGTACACAGTGAATTAAATACTGAGGCAGTACACAGTGAATTAAATACTGAGGCAGTACACAGTGAATTAAATACTGAGGCAGTACACGGTACACAGTGAATTAAATACTGAGGCAGTACACGGTACACAGTGAATTAAATACTGAGGCAGTACACAGTACACAGTGAATTAAATACTGAGGCAGTACACGGTACACAGTGAATTAAATACTGAGGCAGTACACGGTACACAGTGAATTAAATACTGAGGCAGTACACGGTGAATTAAATACTGAGGCAGTACACAGTGAATTAAATACTGAGGCAGTACACGGTACACAGTGAATTAAATACTGAGGCAGTACACAGTGAATTAAATACTGAGGCAGTACACGGTACACAGTGAATTAAATACTGAGGCAGTACACGGTACACAGTGAATTAAACACTGAGGCAGTACACGGTGAATTAAATACTGAGGCAGTACACAGTACACAGTGAATTAAATACTGAGGCAGTACACGGTACACAGTGAATTAAATACTGAGGCAGTACACGGTGAATTAAATACTGAGGCAGTACACGGTGAATTAAATACTGAGGCAGTACACGGTACACAGTGAATTAAATACTGAGGCAGTACACGGTGAATTAAATACTGAGGCAGTACACAGTGAATTAAATATTGAGGCAGTACACAGTGAATTAAATACTGAGGCAGTACACGGTACACAGTGAATTAAATACTGAGGCAGTACACGGTACATGGTGAATTAAATACTGAGGCAGTACACGGTGAATTAAATACTGAGGCAGTACACAGTGAATTAAATACTGAGGCAGTACACGGTACACAGTGAATTAAATACTGAGGCAGTACACGGTACACTGTGAATTAAATACTGAGGCAGTACACGGTGAATTAAATACTGAGGCAGTACACAGTGAATTAAATACTGAGGCAGTACACAGTGAATTAAATACTGAGGCAGTACACAGTGAATTAAATACTGAGGCAGTACACGGTACACAGTGAATTAAATACTGAGGCAGTACACGGTACATGGTGAATTAAATACTGAGGCAGTACACGGTGAATTAAATACTGAGGCAGTAAACAGTGAATTAAATACTGAGGCAGTACACGGTACACAGTGAATTAAATACTGAGGCAGTACACGGTACACGGTGAATTAAATACTGAGGCAGTACACAGTGAATTAAATACTGAGGCAGTACACGGTGAATTAAATACTGAGGCAGTACACGGTGAATTAAATACTGAGGCAGTACACGGTACACAGTGAATTAAATACTGAGGCAGTACACGGTGAATTAAATACTGAGGCAGTACACGGTGAATTAAATACTGAGGCAGTACACGGTACACGGTGAATTAAATACTGAGGCAGTACACGGTACACAGTGAATTAAATACTGAGGCAGTATACGGTACACGGTGAACCGTAGCATAGTAAATGGACAACACATTGAAAGAGGCAAGGGGTTTTAAAATGGACTTTTTATCATATTCACATTGCAATAAATCTCCATATTATAACTGTATATGTTACACTGGAAAAAAGGAATGATATACACACATTGAAGTTCCTTCAGTACATGACTACAATTCATAACGTTCGGTATAAACAAAATTATACTGGCTTACAACAGCTGGTAAATACTGCTAATGCTCCTGTTAAAAATGTTATTACTACAACGGAACTAAAAACTAAACTAAAAACAACTGTAAAGACAGTTATTCGCAGCACTACTCAGTAAATGTAGCTCCTGTTTTTCCAGAATCAAACCCACTTATGCTTTGGTACCATCCTGAGTAGGAAATATGCACTGACATGACAAAAATCAGGGGGTACATTCACCAGAGCTGTGTCGTGTTTGGAGTAACGTTCAGGGCTACGGTTTCAGTGGTGGTAGTTAAGAAGAGGACAGTAGATGCTAATTGTGACTAAATCAAATGACTGCTTTTAACTACATTGAGAGGAGAGTACCACAACATCCCATAATGTCAGCTTTAGGGTTAAGCGACATTGGGGTCAATTCTATTTCAGGAAGTAACCCGGATTAAAACTTTTCTAAATTGAAATGAAATTGACCCATAACCTGTCTAGAACTCATTCAACTCAACAAAACAGGGAGAAAGTTCCAATGCAGTCTAAAATGAAATCTCTTCCTGTCAAACTGATATGTTCTTACGTCACATTTGGACCCTAAGCGTAATAACAATGTAAGGCTTTTAAAGACGATTGCTCTCCAACTGAAGTGTGTAAAATACCACAATGGCAGTCTGTTTTCCATCCAATATGGACCTAAAGAAAGGTAGACCTAATGTCATCGGAATCTCAGCGTATAGTCAGATCGATACCATGTGCTGAAAAATAGCTAAATATACTCAAATATCCGAGCATCATTTTGAGCACACAATATTTCATTTTCAGCATAGACATATGGAGTGTAACAACACATCAATAGCTATTTGTAATATTTATTTTAACATATGTACACTTTATACTATTCGTTCAGGAAAGAAAAAAAAGAGACATTCTTTACCCAAACTAAATGAATATCATGAGGACTAGCACACAGTCATAGGGGGGAAACAATTAAAACATGTAATGATGCCTTCAATGGAGATGCTCTGACCACCTTCCTACAATCAGACCAAACACACACACACACGCGCAGTGTACACACACACACACCATGACTGTAGCACACGCAGAGTGTACACACACACACACACAATGACTGTAGCACACGCATTGTACACACACACACACACACACACAATGACTGTAGCACACGCAGTGTACACACACACACACACACACCATGACTGTAGCACACGCAGAGTGTACACACACACACACACGACTGTAGCACAAGCAGAGTGTACACACACACACACACACCATGACTGTAGCACAAGCAGAGTGTACACACACACACACCATGACTGTAGCACATGCAGTGTACACACACACACACACGACTGTAGCACATGCAGTGTACACACACACACACACACACACACACACACACACACACACACAATGACTGTAGCACACGCAGAGTGTACACACACACACACCATGACTGTAGCACACGCAGAGTGTACACACACACCATGACTGTAGCACACGCAGTGTACACGTACACACACACACACACACCATGACTGTAGCCCACGCAGAGTGTACAGAAGACTGTTTTTTTATTAATTGACCGCAAAAGGAACATAAAAATGGATGCAGCCACAACAGCTCTCGCTCTCACACACACACATACCTCTGTTCAACACTAATAGGTCCCACTCAGGCATAGAGACAGAGAGAGCCATAGCTTGGTCAACACTAATAGGTCCCACTCAGGCATAGAGACAGAGAGAGCCATAGCTTGGTCAACACTAATAGGTCCCACTCAGGCATAGAGACAGAGAGAGCCATAGCTTGGTCAACACTAATAGGTCCCACTCAGGCATAGAGACAGAGAGAGCCATAGCTTGGTCAACACTAATAGGTCCCACTCAGGCATAGAGACAGAGAGAGCCATAGCTTGGTCAACCAGGTCCAGATGCCAGTGTGAGGTTCGAAGACAGACCAACCAATTCCACCAAGCCTCATCATACCTTTCTTTTCAGGCAGATAACAGGACACCAAAGCATGGGCACTGTACTTCCTGTGTCTGAGTCATTCTGTCCTTGCATGCCCCTTCCTTATTCAGTCATACAGCAGCCCCAGTGACTGACGGTAGGCCAGGTGATCGGTGTACGACACATCTAGTTCAGACAAGTGGGTGTGTTTCTCAATGTCTTCTATTCAGCTCGTCCAGTCATCGCAAAGAGTTTATCTTCACAACGACTTCTGATTCTCAACTGAAAATAATCCAAAACGATAGCGTGAATAACCACTGCCTCGATGCATCCTCGACAGAAAGCGAGGGCAGTGTGCAGGAGAGGCTCTCTGTGGTCCATGATCAGCCACTCTGGTTACCTTAGCGACCAGAGTCCTTTCAGCTCCAGCCACACGGTCAGTCTCTACTCTGATCCATCTCAAATCCGGTTCAATAAATAGTAGAAAAATAATCCTTTAATAATGCTTCCTTTTTTATCACTGTCTTCTTAAACATTGGAGATCCTTTGTTTACACTTTTAAACAACTTCAGACCCTTTTAGAATAAGGCCAGCAGCTGCATCTCACCCCCCCACCCACCCCCATGTTCTGAGCTGAGCTCACAGGGGCTAGTGTTCCTCCTACATGATCTTCCAAGGAAACTTCCAGCGAGGGGGGAGATATGGGGGGGGGGTCTGCCCTATTCTCTCTCAGCCCACCTCCCCTCACCCTGGCTGGGCCCAGTGGGAGCCTACATGGTGTTGGAGTCTGGAGGTGACGGTAGTGGTAGCATTGCATGTCAGGGACCCCGCCAATGTAGCGAGGCGTAGCCAGGTTGAGGAAGAGGGCCGGTGGGAGTGGAGGAGAGCCCAGGCCTGGGGGGGGGCGGGAATGGAGGTTTTAGGATCAGCACTCTGCGTCCACACTGTGCACGGTGACGGCCGCCTGCAGGCGGTGCGTGTGGAGCGGGTGGTGGTAAGGCGGGTGGCGGTACGGGTGGAACTTGTGGCTGAGCAGCGCCGCCGTCTGAGGGGGCGTGTCCAGGTCCAGGTCATCGTCGTGGTTACCCACGTCCACGCCGGCCGACAGGGGGTCGTTGTTGCAGGGAGGGTTCTCGCTGTCCTCCTGGGGACTCATGGTGCTGTAGCCTGATGTGACAAAACACAGGAACACACGTGTTAATACACACACACACACACAGTGATGTGTCCCAAACTTGGATGCCATGCGATTGCGTCGCTGCCTCTTCCTGTAATGTGAACAGCGTACTACGACAGAGCAGTAGAAACGTCTGAAGCAAATAAGCAAGACTTTTACACGCCAGAGGAGACTCACGGCGATCTATAATTACAGTCTCGGGAACACAATTCTTGGCCATCACGCCTCATTAATTACATCCGTGTGAAATCTCAATCGTTGTAGAAATCTCTGGAGAAAGAGAGCTGTACGTGCAGCGAGTGGTGTGCGTTGCACGTGGGGTGGTTTGAAGGGGCGAGCTAAGGGAAAGTTTGTGCCCCCCGCAGTGGAGGGGATGAGCGCGGGGGGGGGGAAATCGCCTACACGTTTGAATCAATCCCTCAATCTTCAACGCCTCTCTAATCTATTCCTCCATCCATCTCTCCTCTGAATCCCCGCAGATTATTGCCACTGCGACATCTCATCTCATCTCTGAAACTGCCAAACGCCCAACAATCAGCAGCCCTCAGGCCCTTTAGACTCCGGAGAGAAAACATCAACTCTTAGAAAACACCAGAACTGTTGAAAGAAGAGAAACTTGCTGAGCGTAGTGGAAGGTAGATCGGAGTGGATGATCGGTTTAGGAGTGGGCAGTGGTTGGGCATCTATGGGGATCTATCTCAGCGAAACAGAGAGGTACTGAGAGAGACTTGCTAGCAGAGCTTCTGAATGGGATTTGGGCTTTCGAAATGTTCTCTGAAAACAGTCAGAGGGATCTTCAATAGGATCCGGGGGAGAGGAAAGATACCGACCTCAGCGCCACCGACTGTATAGCTCCTCTCTCCTACACACAACTCCTGCCATCTCCTGATGAGAAGACATTTCAGACAGTGCTACTGCTGTTGTCCTTCGGCGTTAGCCCCCCCCCCCCCCCCCCCCAGAGGAGCACAGGGTGTGAGAAAACAGAGACCGCGACTGAAACGGAGGATGTGAAAAGGTCAAGAGTGAGGTAATAACTTACACAAAGACATAATACACACAGAGAGGCTGAATTACTAATGCCCATGGCAGGATGTCTGTTTGCCTGCAGGCTGTTAGACAGCATCCTTGACCCCGAACAAACACCAAATGCCCCTCCAATTCCCTGGCGGGTGTACCAACAGATACCAGCTCAGTGTTTCCACACACTCAAACACTGTGTTAAAATGTGTTTGAGTGTTAAACCTGTGAGTGTGTTTGTGTGTGTGTGTGTGTGTGTGTATTCAGAGACCCTTCAGCTGTGTGAGTGCGTGGACTGTGGGAGGACACCTCCGACTGGGCCGAGGAAAAGAACCGGCAACTTTTGAACACTTTGCCGTCTGCCCCGAAGCGCTTCCTTCCCCTTTCTTACTCTCTCTCTCCGTTTCTCAACTGCCTCTCCTCCGCTTCCTTCCCCTTTCTTACGCTCTCTCTCTCTCCGTTTCTCAACTGCCTCTCTTCCGCTTCCTCCCCCTTTCTTACTCTCTCTCTCTCTCCGTTTCTCAACTGCCTCTCCTCCGCTTCCTTCCCCTTTCTTACACTCTCTCTCTCCGTTTCTCAACTGCCTCTCCTCCGCTTCCTTCCCCTTTCTCTCTCTCTCTCCGTTTCTCAACTGCCTCTCCTCCGCTTCCCTCTCTGATCAGTGGTCACACTACCGGTGGCAGCTAGAAAGAGGAGAAGCGAGGGAACAACAA
Source organism: Oncorhynchus nerka (assembly GCF_034236695.1). Classification (NCBI taxonomy): domain Eukaryota; kingdom Metazoa; phylum Chordata; class Actinopteri; order Salmoniformes; family Salmonidae; genus Oncorhynchus; species Oncorhynchus nerka. The sequence continues at coordinate 47,601,550 of NC_088412.1, read as the reverse complement.
AAGGCAGCGTGTGCAACCTGTTATGTGGGTTTTCAGACTTATACCAACCCCCTAACCAGAATGTGTGTGATTTTAAGGGGAGTGCGGTGCCCCGTTTCCTCTGTGGTCTTACCGTGGTCACTCTCCGTCCCTGACCGTCCCCAGTACCTCCTCCGGCGTTCAGGGCTGTGGGTGTGTCTCTCGATCACCGCCGCGATGAACCGGGTGTTGCTGACTGGAAGGCGAGGAACAACAAGGCAACAATCCAGGTCAACTCGAGGGCAAAGGTTAGCGAACACAAGGTCAGATCAAGTTAGAGGTGCAATATTTATTAGCTGCTCAGCGGTCATTTCAAGCGAGAAACTAATCAGGGATTGTGCCTTTAACGAGGGCTCCGAGAGTTCCTTTCAGGATTGCAACGGCTCACCGCCTTACAGAACACTAATTACTACTGGAACCCATTGGTGAGGTAAAGCACACGGACACTATTAGGACATAGACTGACCAGGTAGAGCACACGGACACTATTAGGACATAGACTGACCAGGTAGAGCACACGGACACTATTAGGACATAGACTAAAGCCATGATCCCTTGTCGACGTCACTAGTTAAATCCGCTTCACAAATCAGTGTAGATGAAGGGGAGGAGACGGGTTACAGAATGATTTCTAAGCCTTGAGACAAATGTGACATGGATTGGGTGCCTTTCAGAGGGTGAACGGGCAAGACAACACATTTAAGTGCCCTTGAATGAGGTGTGGAAGTAGGTGCCAGGCGCCTGTCAAGAACTGCAATGCTGCTGGATTTTTCACACACTCAACAGTTTCCCGTTGTGTATCAAGAACGGTCCACCACCCAAAGGACATCCAGCCAACTTCACAACGGTGGGAAGCATTGGAGTCGACAAGGGGCCAGCATCCCCGCGGAACGCTTTCGACACCTTGCAGAGTCCGCGCCCCGACGAGAACTGAAGTTCTTCTGAGGGCCAAAGGGGCTGCGCCTCAATATCAGGAAGGCGTCCTGTCCACCTCAGTGTATACTTACTGATCCCCCTGTCTTCGTGGCTGTCCTCGTCTCGCTCGTCTCTCTCGTTATCCAGGTTAGACATCCTGACGGACATCTCTGTAGGGGGGGGGGAGAGCGATGGATTCTCTTTAGCCAGGGTTAAGAATTACAGATATTACCATTAAGAAGCCGCAGCGTCTAGGAAGGTCAGCCGTTCATTTTCACATATCATTCCCATGGCGGCCGTTGCCGCTTCCTCTAGCAACACTAAGACTTAAGGCGCTCAGGCAACATCGGAGCAATAATGGTCTTGGAGTTGGCTACACCTTCATAGCGGACTTACACAAATCACATGCATGAGCCAACCAGCTGCATTTACACAGCCCGTTGTTTCTGGGTGACGGTCTGCCTGAGTACGTCATGGTTGTCTTACCCTGTGCAGCCAGAGGGGACATGTGTTGATGTGAGCGTCGGTGGATCTGGTGTCTGTAGGCGTAGACAGCCAACACCAGCACCATGATGCAGCCCATAATACCCCCGGCAACCGGCCCAACCGGGGCACTCTTCATCATGTTCAGAGACACTACCTCTTCATCTGGGAGAGGGGAGAGGAAGAGGGGAGAGGAAGAGGGGAGAGAAGGGCAAAGGGTTACATTCCATCTATAAAAGGAGAAAACTCACCGGACAAGATTGTCGGTCTGCACAGCGCGGGCCGTTCATTTGCCGCCGGTGGGCGACTGACGGCCACCATGTTCGCCCATTTCTACATGTAGAATAGGATTTCAAATGACCTCCGGCACAGAGGTGCCAAGTACTATAGTCTGAAAGACGCTCAACAATTCTACCGGTCTGTCCGAGCCTTAAAGTTCACTAAATATTCCTCTTGGACTATCACATAGCTGTGAGAAATCAAACATCATTCCACAAAGTCTATCCCACTAGCTCCTTCTGTTTGCATGACCTCGTGACAGCAAGGTTTATATGAAAAACTCACCCAGCATCCCCATGCCGTCCATGTAAGGGCTCTTGGCCCCCACGATGCCCCCGAAGCACTCTTTCTGCAGGGCACAGTAAGGCTTGTCCAGGTGGGTCTTCCCATCACTGTCCACCATGCACCACTCACAGTCCAGCACGCCAAAACAGTCACTGAGGACCACAGAGTAAAAGGTCAGAGTTAATCAAGTCTATAACGTACAAGGGATTTCCTTCACAGTTCATCTCAGCAAGGCTACTTTTGGAAATTATTTGTAATCCGACAAGTTGCTCTTCTGAAATCAGCGTCACTACATGATTTAATCCATCCATGTACCAACAGACGACAAGGTGAGGCCTAAATTAAAGTATTTCCTCCCCATGTCGTTCCCCCAGGTTGGTGATGTGGGCTGTAATGGTTCACAATTTCTTTGGCATAGTCCATCTGTAGATGTTCTACAAAATGGTCATACTAGCAACAGGCAGTCTCTAGATACGCAACAGGCAGTCTCTAGATACGCAACAGGCAGTCTCTAGATACGCAACAGGCAGTCTCTAGATACGCAACAGGCAGTCTCTAGATACGCAACAGGCAGTCTCTAGATACGCAACAGGCAGTCTCTTGATACGCAACAGGCAGTCTCTTGATACGCAACAGGCAGTCTCTTGATACGCAACAGGCAGTCTCTTGATACGCAACAGGCAGTCTCTTGATACGCAACAGGCAGTCTCTTGATACGCAACAGGCAGTCTCTTGATACGCAACAGGCAGTCTCTTGATACGCAACAGGCAGTCTCTTGATACGCAACAGGCAGTCTCTTGATACGCAACAGGCAGTCTCTTGATACGCAACAGGCAGTCTCTTGATACGCAACAGACTGTCTCTTGATACGCAACAGACTGTCTCTCTTGATACGCAACAGACTGTCTCTTGATACGCAACAGACTGTCTCTCTTGATACGCAACAGACTGTCTCTCTTGATACGCAACAGACTGTCTCTCTTGATACGCAACAGACTGTCTCTTGATACGCAACAGACTGTCTCTTGATACGCAACAGACTGTCTCTTGATACGCAACAGACTGTCTCTTGATACGCAACAGACTGTCTCTTGATACGCAACAGACTGTCTCTTGATACGCAACAGACTGTCTCTTGATACGCAACAGACTGTCTCTTGATACGCAACAGACTGTCTCTTGATACGCAACAGACTGTCTCTTGATACGCAACAGACTGTCTCTTGATACGCAACAGACTGTCTCATGATACGCAACAGACTGTCTCATGATACGCAACAGACTGTCTCTTGATACGCAACAGACTGTCTCTTGATACGCAACAGGCAGTCTCTTGATACGCAACAGGCAGTCTCTAGATACGCAACAGGCAGTCTCTAGATACGCAACAGGCAGTCTCTAGATACGCAACAGGCAGTCTCTAGATACGCAACAGACAGTCTCTAGATACGCAACAGACAGTCTCTAGATACGCAACAGACAGTCTCTAGATACGCAACAGGCAGTCTCTAGATACGCAACAGGCAGTCTCTTGATACGCAACAGGCAGTCTCTTGATACGCAACAGGCAGTCTCTTGATACGCAACAGGCAGTCTCTAGATACGCAACAGGCAGTCTCTAGATACGCAACAGGCAGTCTCTAGATACGCAACAGGCAGTCTCTAGATACGCAACAGGCAGTCTCTAGATACGCAACAGGCAGTCTCTAGATACGCAACAGGCAGTCTCTAGATACGCAACAGCCAGTCTCTAGATACGCAACAGGCAGTCTCTAGATACGCAACAGGCAGTCTCTAGATACGCAACAGGCAGTCTCTAGATACGCAACAGGCAGTCTCTAGATACGCAACAGGCAGTCTCTAGATACGCAACAGGCAGTCTCTAGATACGCAACAGGCAGTCTCTAGATACGCAGCAGGCAGTCTCTTGATACGCAACAGGCAGTCTCTTGATACGCAACAGGCAGTCTCTTGATACGCAACAGGCAGTCTCTTGATACGCAACAGGCAGTCTCTTGATACGCAACAGGCAGTCTCTTGATACGCAACAGGCAGTCTCTTGATACGCAACAGGCAGTCTCTTGATACGCAACAGGCAGTCTCTTGATACGCACAGGCAGTCTCTTGATACGCAACAGGCAGTCTCTTGATACGCAACAGGCAGTCTCTTGATACGCAACAGGCAGTCTCTTGATACGCAACAGGCAGTCTCTTGATACGCAACAGGCAGTCTCTTGATACGCAACAGGCAGTCTCTTGATACGCAACAGGCAGTCTCTTGATACGCAACAGGCAGTCTCTTGATACGCAACAGGCAGTCTCTTGATACGCAACAGGCAGTCTCTTGATACGCAACAGGCAGTCTCTTGATACGCAACAGGCAGTCTCTTGATACGCAACAGGCAGTCTCTTGATACGCAACAGGCAGTCTCTTGATACGCAACAGGCAGTCTCTTGATACGCAACAGGCAGTCTCTTGATACGCAACAGGCAGTCTCTTGATACGCAACAGGCAGTCTCTTGATACGCAACAGGCAGTCTCTTGATACGCAACAGGCAGTCTCTTGATACGCAACAGGCAGTCTCTTGATACGCAACAGGCAGTCTCTTGATACGCAACAGGCAGTCTCTTGATACGCAACAGGCAGTCTCTTGATACGCAACAGGCAGTCTCTTGATACGCAACAGGCAGTCTCTTGATACGCAACAGGCAGTCTCTTGATACGCAACAGGCAGTCTCTTGATACGCAACAGGCAGTCTCTTGATACGCAACAGGCAGTCTCTTGATACGCAACAGACTGTCTCTCTTGATACGCAACAGACTGTCTCTCTTGATACGCAACAGACTGTCTCTCTTGATACGCAACAGACTGTCTCTCTTGATACGCAACAGACTGTCTCTCTTGATACGCAACAGACTGTCTCTCTTGATACGCAACAGACTGTCTCTCTTGATACGCAACAGACTGTCTCTCTTGATACGCAACAGACTGTCTCTCTTGATACGCAACAGACTGTCTCTTGATACGCAACAGACTGTCTCTTGATACGCAACAGACTGTCTCTTGATACGCAACAGACTGTCTCTTGATACGCAACAGACTGTCTCTTGATACGCAACAGACTGTCTCTTGAGACTGTCTCTTGCAACAGACTGTCTCTTGATACGCAACAGACTGTCTCTTGATACGCAACAGACTGTCTCTTGATACGCAACAGACTGTCTCTTGATACGCAACAGACTGTCTCTTGATACGCAACAGACTGTCTCTTGATACGCAACAGACTGTCTCTTGATACGCAACAGACTGTCTCTTGATACGCAACAGACTGTCTCTTGATACGCAACAGACTGTCTCTTGATACGCAACAGACTGTCTCTTGATACGCAACAGACTGTCTCTTGATACGCAACAGACTGTCTGTCGATAAGCAATTGCTTGCTAAGGTTAGGATTAGGTTTAAGGTAAGGTTTAAAAAACAGGGGATTAGGGTAAAGTTGGGGATTAGTAGATTGTGAGTTGAAATTGTTACTGTTTGGTCCGTAGAGCATCGACAGCTAGACTACCCAAACAGAGTGTTAAACCCCTTCGTGTGCTCTAGCTGCTGGTGAAGAGCATCGACAGATGGACTACCCAAACAGAGTGTTAAACCCCCTTCGTGTGCTCTACCTGCTGGTGAAGAGCATAGCATCGACAGATGGACTACCCAAACAGAGTGTTAAACCCCTTCGTGTGCTCTACCTGCTGGTGAAGAGCATAGCATCGACAGATGGACTACCCAAACAGGGTGTTAAACCCCTTCGTGTGCTCTACCTGCTGGTGAAGAGCATCGACAGATGGACTACCCAAACAGAGTGTTAAACCCCTTCGTGTGCTCTAGCTGCTGGTGAAGAGCATCGACAGATGGACTACCCAAACAGAGTGTTAAACCGGTGCTCTACCTGCTGGTGAAGAGCATCGACAGATGGACTACCCAAACAGAGTGTTAAACCGGTGCTCTACCTGCTGGTGAAGAGCATCGACAGATGGACTACCCAAACAGAGTGTTAAACCGGTGCTCTACCTGCTGGTGAAGAGCATCGACAGATGGACTACCCAAACAGAGTGTTAAACCGGTGCTCTACCTACTGGTGAAGAGCATCGACAGATGGACTACCCAAACAGAGTGTTAAACCGGTGCTCTACCTACTGGTGAAGAGCATCGACAGATGGACTACCCAAACAGAGTGTTAAACCGGTGCTCTACCTGCTGGTGAAGCGTTGGCTGCAACGGGTGTTGATACACTGGGGCAGGGTGTCCTGCAGACTGGAGTCCATCACCGTCAGAGACAGGGGCTCCTGGTGCACCTCGCAGCTGGGGTTCCTGAAGAACAACCGCACGTGGTCAGACCATGATGACCGTGGACCACGCGGTCGGGCGCCAGAAACGCACGACCCGGCGACCGCACGGTCAAACAGCAGCAATGTGCCAAACCATGAAGACACCTGGCACCGGCAGTAATGAAGTCGGAGAACCGGCCAGAACAGTTCAATCCGTGAACAGAAAAGACAACAAGGGATAAGGACAGTTCAATTATCATTTAGGCTACAGGCTTTCAACAGCTCAACTGAGGGAGAAACTAGCATTATAGAGAGAAGGTATTCAGACCCCTTGACTTTCCCCACTGTTTGTGATGTTACAGCCTTATTCTAAAAATGGATTACATTTTTTTTTTAATCCAGCAAGACACACACACAATACCCCATAATGATAAAGCGAAAACAGGAATTACCTTATTTACATAAGTATTCAGACCCTTTGCAATGAGACTCGAAATTGAGCTCTGATGCATCCTGTTTCCATTGATCATCCCTGGGTTTCTGCAACTTGATTGGAGTCGGGCCTCCCGAGAGGCGCAGCGGTCTACGACACTGTATCGCAGTGCTTGAGGCTTCACTACAGCCCCGGGTTCGATCCCAGGCGGTCTATTTAAGGTCCCACAGTTGACAGTGCATGTCAGAGCAATAACCAAGCCATGAGGTCGAAGGAATTGTCTGTAGAGCTGTGAGACAGGATTGTGTCGAGGCACAGATCTGAGGAAGGGGGCCCCAAAAAAATGCTGCAGCCCCAAGAACATAGTGGCTTCCATCATTCTTAGATGGAAGAAGTTTGGAACCACCAAGAGTCTTCCTAGAGCTGGACGCCAAGCCAAACTGAGCGGGAGAAGGGCCTTGGTCAGGGAGATGACCAAGAACCGAATGGTCACACGGATAGAGCTCTTGAGTTTCTCTGTGGAGATGGGAGAATCTTTCAGAAGGACAACAATCTTTGCAGCACTCCAACAATCAGGCCTTTATGGTAGAGTGGCCAGACGGAAGCCTCTCCTCAAATAAAGGGCATGACAGCCCACTTGGAGCTTGTCAAAAATGCACCTAAAGACTCTCAGAGCATGAGAAACAAGATACTCTGGTGTCAGAGGAAGGCCCTAAAAATTGTCAAAGACCCCAGCCGTAGACTGTTCCAAGCAGTACCAGAGTGCCAAGTCTAGGACAAAAAGGCTTCTCAACAGCTTCTACCCCCAAGTCATAAGACTCCTGAACAGTTAATCACATGGTTACCCGGACTATTTGCACTGTGTCCCCCCCCCCCCTCCCAACCCCGCTTTTACACTGCTGCTACTCTGTTTATCATATATGCATAGTCACTTTAACTATACATTCAGGTACATACTACCTTAATTGGCCCAACCAACCAGTGCTCCCACACATTGGCTAACCGGGCTATCTGCATTGTGTCCCACCCACCACCAGTCAACCCCTCTTTCAACCCCTCTTTTACGCTACTGCTACTCTCTGTTCATCATATATGCATAGTCACTTTAACCATATCTACATGAAAATACTACCTCAATCAGCCCGACTAACCGGTGTCTGTATATATCAAATCAAATCAAATTTATTTATATAGCCCTTCGTACATCAGCTGATATCTCAAAGTGCTGTACAGAAACCCAGCCTAAAACCCCAAACAGCAAACAATGCAGGTGTAAAAGCACGGTATATAGCCTCTACTGTATATAGCCTCGCTACTGTATATAGCCTCGCTACTGAATATATCCTGTCTTTTACGGTTGTTTTTATTTACCTATTGTTCCCCTAATACCTTTTTTGCACTATTGGTTAGAGCCTGTAAGTAAGCATTTCACTGTAAGGCATTTCACCTGTTGTATTCAGCATTTCACTGTAAGGCATTTCACCTGTTGTATTCAGCATTTCACTGTAAGGCATTTCACCTGTTGTATTCAGCATTTCACCTGTTGTATTCAGCATTTCACTGTAAGGCATTTCACCTGTTGTATTCAGCACTTCACTGTAAGGCATTTCACCTGTTGTATTCAGCATTTCACTGTAAGGCATTTCACCTGTTGTATTCAGCATTTCACTGTAAGGCATTTCACCTGTTGTATTCAGCATTTCACTGTAAGGCATTTCACCTGTTGTATTCAGCATTTCACTGTAAGGCATTTCACCTGTTGTATTCAGCATTTCACTGTAAGGCATTTCACCTGTTGTATTCGGCATTTCACTGTAAGGCATTTCACCTGTTGTATTCAGCATTTCACTGTAAGGCATTTCACCTGTTGTATTCAGCATTTCACTGTAAGGCATTTCACCTGTTGTATTCAGCATTTCACTGTAAGGCATTTCACCTGTTGTATTCAGCATTTCACTGTAAGGCATTTCACCTGTTGTATTCAGCATTTCACTGTAAGGCATTTCACCTGTTGTATTCAGCATTTCACTGTAAGGCATTTCACCTGTTGTATTCAGCATTTCACTGTAAGGCATTTCACCTGTTGTATTCAGCATGTGACAAACTTTGATTTGATGAAACCAGGATTGAACTCTTTGGCCTGAATGCCAAGCGCCACGTCTGGAGGAAACCTGCCACCATCCCCACGGTGAAGCATGGTGGCGGCAGCGTCATGCTGTGGGGATGTTTTTCAGCGGCAGGGACTGGGAGACTAGTCAGGATCGAGGCAAAGATTAACGGAGCAAAGTACAGAGAGATCCTTGTTGAAAACCTCGCTCCAGAGCACTCAGCTCCCCATCCAACCTGACAGAGCATGTGAGGATCTGCAGAGAGGAACGGGAGAAACTCCCCAAATACAGGTGTGCCGTACATATAGCGTCATACCAAAGAAGACTCGAGGCTGTAATCGCTGCCCAAAGGTGCTTCAACAAAGCACTGATTAAAGGGTCTGAATACTTATGTAAATGTGATATCAAAAGTATTTTAAAAAATAAACATTTCCAAAAATGTCTAAAAACCTGTTTTTGCTTTGTCATTATGGTGTATCGTGTGTAGATTGACGAGGGGAACAAAACATTTTCTAATAATAAAGCTGTAAAATGTACCAGTGTCGAAATAGTTGAGGGGTCTGAATACTTTCCGAATGTACTGTATATACAGAGCGGCGTACAGACAAGTGCATTCGTCTTGAGATAGCTAGGGGAGATAACCACATATCACAGTCCCTGCAAGCACATTTTCCCTCAGTAAAAGTAGTCGTCAGCAAAGTCAGTGCAAGCAGGAAAAGACAAGGGTCCGTGCTATCCGGGATCCTTGGGATATCCTTACCCCATTGAAGTTGACATGCTAGACGGTCAGGGGAATGGTTAGGTAAGGGGTTTAGGGTAGGGACGTCCCAGGGACCCAGGATAGCACTGACCAAAAGAGAATTGTTTTCTGGGGAGAGAGAGACACTCTGTGAAGGGGTAGGTTTTCAGATGTTTGCGGGATGTGTCCTGACATGAGGCGGAAGCTTGTTCCACCATTGGGGTACCTGAGCTCATCACAGCCATTTGATTATTATGACAGATGGAACGATGTTGGAGAAGATGACCAACAGAGCTCCTGAAGAGTCTGCAGGCACTAAAGAGTTGGCACATATACAGTACACACACGTCTCTTTACCATTTCTAAACACGCAGGACTGTAATTGTTGTTGGCGGTAGGCTACGCAATACAGAACCGTAATTATGGATCCGAGCACTCACCTGTTTTCAGCGTAGCTAAGGTTGCCAGTACACTCGTTGACCTCCAGGGGGCACTCACCTGTTTTCAGCGTAGCTAAGGTTGCCAGTACACTCGTTGACCTCCAGGGGGCACTCACCTGTTTTCAGCGTAGCTAAGGTTGCCAGTACACTCGTTGACCTCCAGGGGGCACTCACCTGTTTTCAGCGTAGCTAAGGTTGCCAGTACACTCGTTGACCTCCAGGGGGCTCTCACCTGTTTTCAGCGTAGCTAAGGTTGCCAGTACACTCGTTGACCTCCAGGGGGCACTCACCTGTTTTCAGCGTAGCTAAGGTTGCCAGTACACTCGTTGACCTCCAGGGGGCACTCACCTGTTTTCAGCGTAGCTAAGGTTGCCAGTACACTCGTTGACCTCCAGGGGGCACTCACCTGTTTTCAGCGTAGCTAAGGTTGCCAGTACACTCGTTGACCTCCAGGGGGCACTCACATGGACACTCACACTCATTCTGCTCCATCCTGCAGCAAAAGTCAGACAAACTTCAAAAATGTTTTCATAAAATAATCGACTTTTATCTACAGAGATGATACTTTTTTTTAATTTTTTTTAAATGAATAGAGTTTAAATAATGTAAAGCATAGTATCCCAACCTGCTCATACAACTATTCACACAGATCAATCGCTCATTCACAGTAATAAGAAAACCACCGCAGCGCATATCCTACGCAACTCGGTGCTCGGTGCCCGCGTCTGACCTGTGACAGTTGAGACAGAGGCGGTCCACGGTGCTGCAGGCACAGAAAGCCAGCGAGTCGCACGTCTCGTTGACGATGCCCGCGAAAGCGTTGGTCCCTGGGATACGGGTCAGACGGTACTTGGAGCAGTGGCTCCCGTGGACCAGGTTCGTCAGGTCGCCCTGGGTGAAGGCGGTGGATACAGTGAGAGAAAGGAGAATACGCTACTGTACTACGGTTGAACAAAAATGGCTCTTACGAGGAAAGCACCAAGGGCCTACAGTATTTTTGATGTTTCTTCTGAGTAAGCAACAGTGAGCCTGCTATATTATTTCCCACCACTTGGTGGGGCTATGACACTGATAGATATTACACATGTTGGAATAAACGGCCCCGGGCAAAGTGGTTTTACGAGGACAACACAGTGTGCATCTGTCTAGCAGTCGAACTGGGCTCGCACTCCCCCGTTTGTGTCCCAACCTAACCTCGGTGACCGAGTCATAACCCATCCACTCACAATGATACTGCTGTTGAACTTGTAGAAGCGCTGGACCGTGCGATCACTGAAGCTGTTGCAGAGGTTCTTCTTGACAAAGTTGGGGTGGTTCAAGATGTCGTTGGCCACCAGCGGTTCCTTGTGGGTGATGTGCTGCTGTTCGGCGGGGGCGTGGCCTTTAGGGTCGATGAGGGTGGGGTGGGCCACCAGGTAACCCCTGTCCTCCATGATGAAACACCTAAACACACAGAGAGAGAGTGAGACTCCAGTTCAAGTACCAATCCGTTTACTGGTCAGTACAATGAATTTGACTTCACGCACTTGAGCCCCAAAAAACTGGAATGCATGTCCACTGAAACCCATCTGACTTCAACACAATAGAACCCAGAGCTCAGAGCGGATGTAGAAGGCAGAGAGAGGGGGGTGGTAGAGAGAGAGCAGGGTTAAGTCAGAAGAGAGAGGGAGGTGGTAGAGAGAGAACAGGGTTAAGTCAGAAGAGAGAGGGGGGTGGTAGAGAGAGAACAGGGTTAAGTCAGAAGAGAGAGGGAGGTGGTAGAGAGAGAACAGGGTTAAGTCAGAAGAGAGAGGGGGTGGTAGAGAGAGAACAGGGTTAAGTCAGAAGAGAGAGGGGGTGGTAGAGAGAGAGCAGGGTTAAGTCAGAAGAGAGAGGGGGTGGTAGAGAGAGAACAGGGTTAAGTCAGAAGAGAGAGGGGGTGGTAGAGAGAGAACAGGGTTAAGTCAGAAGAGAGAGGGGGGTAGTAGAGAGAGAACAGGGTTAAGTCAGAAGAGAGAGGGGGTGGTAGAGAGAGAGCAGGGTTAAGTCAGAAGAGAGAGGGGGTGGTAGAGAGAGCAGGGTTAAGTCAGAAGAGAGAGGGGGTGGTAGAGAGAGAACAGGGTTAAGTCAGAAGAGAGAGGGGGTGGTAGAGAGAGAACAGGGTTAAGTCAGAAGAGAGAGGGGGGTGGTAGAGAGAGAACAGGGTTAAGTCAGAAGAGAGAGGGAGAGCAGGATCTGGGGGTAAAGAGCGCCACATGGGACAGAATCCAGCTCAGTTCATTCTATTGTCCTCCTGAGCCCCATATTACTCCATCCTGCCTGAGCCAAACACAAATCAACCCCAACCAAGTCCCTCTGAGCCCTAAATTACCCTATATTGCCTGATCCAAACCCATTCAACCCCAACCGACCCCAGCCAGACCCCAGTCCTCTTACCCTGGGTTAATCCTGTTAAACATGAACCACTGAACACCAAGACTCCCAGAGAGAGAGAGCGAGAGAGGTAGAGAAAGAGGGAGGATGGGGGAGAGAGAGGGAGGGAGGGAGGATGGAGGAGAGAGAGGGAGGGAGAAGGAGAGCGAGAGAGAGGGAGGGAGGGAGTGAGAGGAAAGGAGGGAGAGGGAAAGAGACTGAAAAGAGAGGGAGAGAATGCAGCAGCATCTAACGTAACAGGATGTCTCTGGAATGCAATTATAATCAGCTTATCTCCTTTTGTCTCCATTTCTCCCCCTCCCTCCCTCTCTCCCTCCCTCTCTCCCTCCCTCCCTCCCTCCCTCCTCTCTCTCTCTCCTCTCCCTCCCTCCCTCCCTCCCTCCCTCAATCTCCCTCTCTCTCCCTCCCTCTCTCTCCCTCCCTCTCTCCCTCCCTCCCACTCCGCCTCTTCTAACCAGCATAGAGTTTATTTCTGGACCACAACAGAGAACTTCCGCCAGTCTCTTCATATGGTTTCTCCCACTGAGCAGAGGGCATGCTGGGATCCTGGCGAACTAAGTATTACGTGCCATTCAAATCAGATTCGCTTGATTCAAAGTCTTAAAAAAAAAAAAACAAAGCAACAAGTGGGTCAACCCTCAGCAACCCTATCAGGCATAGCTGCAAACCTTTAACGACGGGAGAGAAAGAGCCCTCAAAGAATGACGTACCGGATCTTGTTACCCTTGTCCTGGTTGCAGATGGGTAGCAGGTCCAGCAGAACCTTGTACAAGTAACGCAGGGTGAAGTCTATGCCCATCACGGCTACCGCATACCCTGGGGCCATCTGAGAACTGCACCGAGGGACCGGAGAGGAGAGAACAATTATTCAAAACGGCACACATTTCATATTCTCTACCTACCTTCCCTGGTTGTGGATGCAAACCCACCCCCCCCCCACACACACAATATGTCTGGGACGACACGATGTGTTTGATACCGTTCCCCCTGTTCCGCCCCCAGCCATTACAGTGAGCCCGGCCTCCCCAATAAGGGGATACCAACCTCCTGTGCCCCCAAACACATGTGCTCACGCTCAAACACGCCTACACACAAACACACACTGCGCCTGCATTATCAGAGCTGTGTGTGTGTGTCTTAAAGATAAACAGAATATAAACACACATCTTAACATGCAGCCTGTGTTAGCGCTGCCTCCGACCTACAGCCTCCACAGAGATTACACAGTAACTACACATGCAGGTGAACTAATAAAACGTCAGTCTCTGGACACCATTTCACACTGCGCCTTCATGTGCAGGTCACTTGTACAGCTTGAAATGCTGATGCGGCTATTTGTCACTGTATCGTGTAATTCTTTGAAGAGCTCAAAACAAAGTACCTTGAGGCGTGGATGGTGTGGCTGATGGTGACCACGTAGCCAGCCCCGCCCACATCCAGGTAAGGCCCAGTGAAGGTGATGAGGCCTGGGTTGGCTACAGCGTGCTGGTACCTGTATGGGTCAAAGGTCAGTGAAAGTGATGAGGCCTGGGTTGGCTACAGCGTGCTGGTACCTGTATGGGTCAAAGGTCAGTGAAGGTGATGAGGCCTGGGTTGGCTACAGCGTGCTGGTACCTGTGTGGGTCAAAGGTCAGTGAAGGTGATGAGGCCTGGGTTGGCTACAGCGTGCTGGTACCTGTATGGGTCAAAGGTCAGTGAAGGTGATGAGGCCTGGGTTGGCTACAGCGTGCTGGTACCTGTATGGGTCAAAGGTCAGTGAAGGTGATGAGGCCTGGGTTGGCTACAGCGTGCTGGTACCTGTATGGGTCAAAGGTCAGTGAAGGTGATGAGGCCTGGGTTGGCTACAGCGTGCTGGTACCTGTATGGGTCAAAGGTCAGTGAAGGTGATGAGGCCTGGGTTGGCTACAGCGTGCTGGTACCTGTGTGGGTCAAAGGTCAGTGAAGGTGATGAGGCCTGGGTTGGCTACAGCGTGCTGGTACCTGTATGGGTCAAAGGTCAGTGAAGGTGATGAGGCCTGGGTTGGCTACAGCGTGCTGGTACCTGTATGGGTCAAAGGTCAGTGAAGGTGATGAGGCCTGGGTTGGCTACAGCGTGCTGGTACCTGTATGGGTCAAAGGTCAGTGAAGGTGATGAGGCCTGGGTTGGCTACAGCGTGCTGGTACCTGTATGGGTCAAAGGTCAGTGAAGGTGATGAGGCCTGGGTTGGCTACAGCGTGCTGGTACCTGTATGGGTCAAAGGTCAGTTAAGGAGTTTGGCGGGCGGGGTCAGGGCGAAACAAACAGGTTGATGTGACATGCTAATTCCACGACGACACATGGTGGGTTCCGTACTAACTAAAGACGGGGGAAAATAAAGAGGAGAAGAAAAGTTGACTGACAACCATTCCTACCGGAACATTCCAGGGTGAAAATATATAAACGGCCTACTCTTCAACTGCCGTGTAAAATGAAAAGTGTCACGCAGGGTTTTAGTAGATTCAAAACTTCTCCATTACACATTCAATCATTCTAACTGAAAACAGAGAAAGTTATGTGCTAAGCCGGGCTAAAACGCTGTGCAGTAGGACATAACTTTCTATCCATCTCTAGGAGTCTGGAATTATTTCAAAGCAGCCCCCTCCCTAAATAAACCTCACCATTGTCTCCGGGTTGGGTCGAAGGCTTTGTCCATTAGCGAGCCGGGGTAAATCCGCAGCACCCCATTGGGCGTTGCTATGTAACGGCGCACAATGTAGCAGTTGAGGCTACTCATCTCCATGAGTGTCATCCATTCATCTGTGACGTGACTGGTCGCCATCACCTCGTTCCTGACCGACGACTGCAGGGGGGACAAAGAGGGACATGGCAGGGTTTCGTTTAGATGGGCCTGGGAAGAGGAGAGGAGCAGAGCTCTCTCTTTAAGCCCAGCTCGGGATCTCAGATACTGTTCTCCACCCCCCCCCCTTACCGAGAGTCTCTCAGTCTCTCTCCCCACCCCGTACAGAGGGCCTATGCACACAGAACGCTATGCACACAGACTGCCAAAAACATGGCGCTTTTCTCCAGCTTCTCCTTTAAAAGACACAGAAGGAAGGGTGAGAAAGAGACTTGAGCGGTAGCTCATTGCCTTTCTGTTGGGTGCGTTCGCTCGTGTGCGCTGGCTCACGAGTCTTTCCGGGTAGATGTCTGTTTGATGGCGTCTCGATACGGACGCCGCATCCCTCTACGACGATCCCTACTGTTAAACGACTAGCATATTGACAGGAACTTTACCGTGTTCCCCCCATTTACCAATACCTTTACATAACTTGGTGTGTGTGTACCTTAAGGCCAGGGTTGGCTATGAGGCGTGTGTTGTCACTGAGGTAGGCTGTGTAGTGTTCCACCATGCGTTTGGTCTCTGGCTGACTGAGGTGCTCGTAGGGAGAGGAGAAACTCCCTGCAGACAGCATCACCGTAGGGCTCTCTGAGAGAGAGAGAGAGCGAGAGACAGAGAGACAGAGAGAGAGAGACAGAGAGAGACAGAGAGAGAGAGAGAGAGAGAGGCAAAAATGAATAACGACTTACAGTTCTACAAACATAGCAGCTGTGAGACAAAGAACACCCCCCCCGGCATCGTCTTTCAAATGCAACCTCCGCCTCTAGCCTGGGTTCCTCTGCCCCAGTCATCGACTGTATGGCCTTAGCTTTGGTCCTTACCGACGGTGGCCAGCTGTTTGAAGTGCAGACAGGAGGAGGGTTGTCCCAGCAGGTCCAGGCGGTGATAGAGCAGCTTGGAGCTGGGAGCAGTGTTCAGGTTCTTCAGGTGTTTCACTGGGATCTCTGGCTGGACGTACACTATGCACAGGATGAACGACGTGTCCTGGACCTGGGGAGAGGAGAGGAAGGGGTTAACGGGGCCTTGGGGCACAGACACAGACAGAGCAGTATAATATAGACACTGGGTGGGACGGAGAGAGGTGGAGGGAGAACAGGAGGGCCGTTTTGTGTTGGCGCTTCGACTTAGAATAGAGACGTACAGAGCAGAGGCGCAGCTTGGTAGCCTAGTGGTTAGAGTGTTGGGCCAGTAACCGGAAGGTAGCCTAGTGGTTAGAGTGTTGGGCCAGTAACCAGCAGGTAGCCTAGTGGTTAGAGCGTTGGGCCAGTAACCAGCAGGTAGCCTAGTGGTTAGAGTGTTGGGCCAGTAACCAGCAGGTAGCCTAGTGGTTAGAGTGTTGGGCCAGTAACCAGCAGGTAGCCTAGTGGTTAGAGCGTTGGGCCAGTAACCAGCAGGTAGCCTAGTGGTTAGAGCGTTGGGCCAGTAACCAGCAGGTAGCCTAGTGGTTAGAGCGTTGGGCCAGTAACCAGCAGGTAGCCTAGTGGTTAGAGCGTTGGGCCAGTAACCAGCAGGTAGCCTAGTGGTTAGAGCGTTGGGCCAGTAACCAGCAGGTAGCCTAGTGGTTAGAGCGTTGGGCCAGTAACCAGCAGGTAGCCTAGTGGTTAGAGCGTTGGGCCAGTAACCAGCAGGTAGCCTAGTGGTTAGAGCGTTGGGCCAGTAACCAGCAGGTAGCCTAGTGGTTAGAGCGTTGGGCCAGTAACCAGCAGGTAGCCTAGTGGTTAGAGTGTTGGGCCAGTAACCAGCAGGTAGCCTAGTGGTTAGAGTGTTGGGCCAGTAACCAGCAGGTAGCCTAGTGGTTAGAGTGTTGGGCCAGTAACCAGCAGGTAGCCTAGTGGTTAGAGTGTTGGGCCAGTAACCAGCAGGTAGCCTAGTGGTTAGAGTGTTGGGCCAGTAACCAGCAGGTAGCCTAGTGGTCAGAGCGTCGGGCCAGTAACCGGAAGGTTGCTGGATCGAATCCCCGAGCTGACGAGAAAAATCTGTGTTTCCCAACGTTCCCCGGTAGACCGTCATAGTAAATAAGAATGATTTTATTAACTGACTTGCCTAGTTAAATAAAGTTTTTTTTAAAACAACATTTTCCTATGAGATTTGTACGATCCATTGATAAGATACGACTGATCCAAACTTGTGGTTGAGAAACTCGAGAACTCAGACACGACACACACTCCTATCCGGCTTCTCCTCAAGTGTGTTTACCGTCAGATGTCACAGCGAGTGTTTTATGACCCTGCCGCGCACACACACACACACACACACACGGTCTTTTCCCAGCACCGCTGCCAATGAGATACATAGATAAATGTGCGGTGCGTCACAGCGGCGCCAGCGACACAGACCGACAGCGACTCTCGTGTACGACTCGCCTCGTCCACATTTTTCAATGAACCACGTGGAGTGGATCTGTCTGGGAGGCTGCGACACACCAGAACCTTTTAGGAGCTCTGGTACAAGACATTCCTCAGCAAAGTTATCCTTTTAACGCTGACCTTGACAAAACAATATAGAGACAGGAAGGTCAACCTGAGCATGATCAAATAAAGTCAGTCATTTCCAAATAAAACCACTTTTATAATTACCCTTCAAGATCTGTATGCTGTAGGAAATTGCATGAATTTTGACCATTTTATTTAACTAGGCAAGTCAGTTAAAGAACTAATTCTTATTTACAACGACGGCCTAGAAACAGTGGGTTAACTGGTCTAGGAACAGTGGGTTAACTGGTCTAGGAACAGTGGGTTAACTGGCCTAGGAACAGTGGGTTAACTGGTCTAGGAACAGTGGGTTAACTGGTCTAGGAACAGTGGGTTAACTGGTCTAGGAACAGTGGGTTAACTGGTCTAGGAACAGTGGGTTAACTGGTCTAGGAACAGTGGGTTAACTGGTCTAGGAACAGTGGGTTAACTGGCCTAGGAACAGTGGGTTAACTGGTCTAGGAACAGTGGGTTAACTGGTCTAGGAACAGTGGGTTAACTGGTCTAGGAACAGTGGGTTAACTGGTCTAGGAACAGTGGGTTAACTGGTCTAGGAACAGTGGGTTAACTGGTCTAGGAACAGTGGGTTAACTGGTCTAGGAACAGCGGGTTACCTGGCCTAGGAACAGCGGGTTACCTGGCCTAGGAACAGCGGGTTAACTGGCCTAGGAACAGCGGGTTAACTGGTCTAGGAACAGCGGGTTAACTGGTCTAGGAACAGCGGGTTAACTGGTCTAGGAACAGCGGGTTAACTGGTCTAGGAACAGCGGGTTAACTGGTCTAGGAACAGCGGGTTAACTGGTCTAGGAACAGCGGGTTAACTGGTCTAGGAACAGCGGGTTAACTGGTCTAGGAACAGTGGGTTAACTGGTCTAGGAACAGTGGGTTAACTGGCCAAGGAACAGTGGGTTAACTGGTCTAGGAACAGTGGGTTAACTGGTCTAGGAACAGTGGGTTAACTGGTCTAGGAACAGTGGGTTAACTGGTCTAGGAACAGTGGGTTAACTGCCTTGTTCAGGGGAACAGTGGGTTAACTGCCTTGTTCAGGGGAACAGTGGGTTAACTGCCTTGTTCAGGGGAACAGTGGGTTAACTGCCTTGTTCAGGGGAACAGTGGGTTAACTGCCTTGTTCAGGGGAACAGTGGGTTAACTGCCTTGTTCAGGGGAACAGTGGGTTAACTGCCTTGTTCAGGGGAACAGTGGGTTAACTGCCTTGTTCAGGGGAACAGTGGGTTAACTACCTTGTTCAGGGGATTCGTTAACTGCCTTGTCAGCTCGGGGAATGGATCGAATGGAATGGATCTGGCCCTTTCCACTAGGCTACCATTCGGTTACTGGCCCAACGCTCTAACCACTTAGGCTACCTGCCACCCTATTACATTCGTGACATTTAGAAAAGAGCTCCCGGAGCTCGTTTTTCACACTCACAGCTGTCCCCCACTTTTAGTTATGAGGTTGAGATGTTATTGATGCAATACAGACCAAATTGAAGTGTTGTTTTGTTTGCATGTTCTACGGTCCGGTAAAGATAGAGGGGTGGCCGGGACAGGCAATGTAACGTTCATGCTGTTTTTCCAGGAAATGTTTTTCAGCTCTTGAAATTCTCTCTGTAAAGCTAACTTTGATCAAGGTTTTATGGTCTATAATTTGTTTTTCCTTTTCACTGTCAGTATCCCCCCCCCCAGCATTCTGGTGCCCTTAACATCTAGAACGGTTGTGGACGTGACGGATCATATCTTAGCGCCGGAGGCTTGTGCATTCACCACATTTTGTGCGCTTGTTCTGAGATGTAATTCCTCACACTTTGACTGAAGCAATTGTTGATCTCTTGCAAATGGATGTGTTCTAGCTAAAGATCCTCTTAGAACATACACACTGAAATGGATGTGTTCTAGCTAAAGATCCTCTTAGAACATATACACTGAAATGGATGTGTTCTAGCTAAAGATCCTCTTAGAACATATACACTGAAATGCATTTCTCACGACACTGTTTTGTTTAGAGAGAGGAGAAGTGTTTCTGTGAATAGTCCTGGAGCGTCTTTTTAAAATCCTGTGTCCAGAAAAGTGGATCGGCAGTATAGGCACATGTATATTGTTGCATTTCTCTATATATAGATATATACATTTCTATACACATATATACATACACACATATATACTTAAAACATTTTTTTTATTTATTTTTACAATTTTTCATAAAATGTTTAATATATTAATATATTATATTTTTGCCTATATTCAACTGGTAAAGGTTCATTTAGATATACATGAACCTTTATCACACTATGATTTCAACCACCTGAAAGCACAACCAAATTCCAACGTAAAAGTGACGTCTGATTGCTTGTTTAGTGGTCATCTGGGCGTATTACCGCTGCCCTTTCAGCCATTTAAAAAGCACACAAAAAAAGATAGAATGGGAATCTAACGTCGGCCATTTTGTATTCATACAACTTCATGTGTTACCACTGTGCTTCATCTAATAGCTCAACCAAATGACATGGATTTGCAGTTGAGAGGACATTTAAAAAAGGACATAGTGCAAGTGATCAACGCTGTTCGAGATTCTGCACACATTATGATATTATTTGTGGAGATTCCCACGGAACTGCGACTAGGGCTGTGACGATACCAGTACCGCTGCATTTTTCAACGGCAAAAAATGAAAACACGAAGCCGAATCAACTCTTTCGTCCTTTTAAAACCTGCTGTATGACATCTGCTGTACATCTGTTTGAGGGATAATAAATCAAATGTGACTCTGGATGCAACACGATATTAGGAAGGTGTTCTTAATGTTTTGTACACTCGGTGTATTTAGACAAGGGATCTGTCAATAATCATCCTCACGATAGCACATTGGTAGTAGTCAGTGACAAATAACAAAGCTAACCTGGTCTGGTTTCAAACCCTGGATGGGAGACCAAACGAATAGCTGTAGATGGATCAACTCTCCAGTAGGAGGTGCTGCCCAGCCTATGGTTTCATTTCTGATAGTGGAGGTAACGTTGAAGATCTGACGTTGTTTCAAAAGGTACACATCCAACATATTTCGTACAAGGTTTTGGTTACAAGCAGGGCTTAAAATTAACACCCACCACCTGCCAAATGCGGTTCGATTTTGGCATTGGGGGTAAAGATGTCTATTTTACCAGCCAGTCACGTTGGCGAGTTGTCAGGATTCCACAGTGCATTTCACTCCCGTTTGTGAATAAGAACAGTCAAGTATGATTACATTTAGAGTCAAATAAATTGCCGCAGGTTTTCAAATGATTTCTGCCGTTTTGTTTCACATCGGGTAAATGAATCGCTCAAAGAACTTCAAATCCTTTCGTCTATCCCACCGCAAGCTGCAACACTGTCTGGGCTAGGGGTTGTGCGCACGCGAAGAGCTGATTGAAAGATTTGTTTTTAGAAGTGCTGTGCACAGGTATGACAGTTGGTCTACTTTCCTTGAAATGAAAGTCTACTGAAGTGAGACTTTGGGCTAATTGACATTGTTTGTTCACAAGCTAGGTTGTTTTTTCAATGTTTGAGTTTCAACTGCTCGGGAAGATAAGAAGATGAGACGACGCAGCTATTAGTCAGACTCCATCTCACAGGCACATGACTCTCAAGCCGTGTTACCAGGTGACATCCCGCCCTTAAAGGGACAAGTGAATTTTTTTTTTATCTCATTTGTGATATTTTGGTTAAAAGGCTCAGGTCGCAAAAAAACATAAGAAATTAAACAATATACCACATTACTTCTTACAAGTAATACATTTATTGTTTTGGAAACATTACAAAGCATGCTCATCTGTTTTTGTGTGTTTTGTTAGTGTAATTTTAGCGGGGGAAAATATTCTGGCTGTTAAACCATTTGAGTGGCAGGAGATTTTTTTTAAATATAATTTTACAACCTGGTTACAATGACGACAATCCTGTGGTTGAAGTTTCACACTCAAAACAACAGTTTACGTTGATGCCTTTTTGTCAAACCCAATGTATTGCCCACGTAGAAGCCACAACACAATACATTGACAAATTACGTTGAAACAAAGTTGATTCAGCCAGTTTGTACTATTCTGGCTGTAATATCTGTAGTTATGCAGTCGTAAAGGCACTATGCCTTTCTGCTGGCACATTAAAAAACATCCCAAATGACAACAAATGTGTTCGGACAGATTTAGATCAAGAAATGTTCTTGAAAGTAATAGTTGAAATAATATTTTCAAAATGATGGTTTTTGTGTTCAGCCAAGCCTTTTCTATCTACAAACTAAACAGACTTCTGCTAACATGTTCAGTCTACCCAAAAAGCATGTCACTGTCATGTAACATCCATATTCTTTTCTGTGTTTCTCCAACATGCCAATATTTAGAAGTCTGCTAGCTAGCCAGCTAGCCCCCGAATAGCAGCATTGTAGAAACTTTACACTCAACGGAACGACTTGATTAGTGTAGTGTCAACAACGCAGCCACTGCCAGCTAGCCTACAAAGTCAACAACGCAGCCACTGCCAGCTAGCCTACCTCAGCAGTACTGTATGATTTTAATCATTTTAGTCAATTAGATTCTTGCTACGTAAGCTTAACTTTCTGAACATTCGAGACGTGTAGTCCACTTGTCATTCCAATCTCCTTTGCATTAGCGTAGCCTCTTCTCTAGCCTGTCAACTATGTGTCTGTCTATCCCTGTTCTCTCCTCTCTGCACAGACCATACAAACGCTCCACACCGCGTGGCCGCGGCCACCCTAATCTGGTGGTCCCAGCGCGCACGACCCACGTGGAGTTCCAGGTCTCCGGTAGCCTCTGGAACTGCCGATCTGCGGCCAACAAGGCAGAGTTCATCTCAGCCTATGCCTCCCTCCAGTCCCTCGACTTCTTGGCACTGACGGAAACATGGATCACCACAGACAACACCGCTACTCCTACTGCTCTCTCTTCGTCCGCCCACGTGTTCTCGCACACCCGAGAGCTTCTGGTCAGCGGGGTGGTGGCACCGGGATCCTCATCTCTCCCAAGTGGTCATTCTCTCTTTCTCCCCTTACCCATCTGTCTATCGCCTCCTTTGAATTCCATGCTGTCACAGTTACCAGCCCTTTCAAGCTTAACATCCTTATCATTTATCGCCCTCCAGGTTCCTCGGAGAGTTCATCAATGAGCTTGATGCCTTGATAAGCTCCTTTCCTGAGGACGGCTCACCTCTCACAGTTCTGGGCGACTTTAACCTCCCCACGTCTACCTTTGACTCATTCCTCTCTGCCTCCTTCTTTCCACTCCTCTCCTCTTTTGACCTCACCCTCTCACCTTCCCCCTACTCACAAGGCAGGCAATACGCTCAACCTCATCTTTACTAGATGCTGTTCTTCCACTAACCTCATTGCAACTCCCCTCCAAGTCTCCGACCACTACCTTGTATCCTTTTCCCTCTCGCTCTCATCCAACACTTCCCACACTGCCCCTACTCGGATGGTATCGCGCCGTCCCAATCTTCGCTCTCTCTCCCCGCTACTCTCTCCTCTTCCATCCTATCATCTCTTCCCTCTGCTCAAACCTTCTCCAACCTATCTCCTGATTCTGCCTCCTCAACCCTCCTCTCCTCCCTTTCTGCATCCTTTGACTCTCTATGTCCCCTATCCTCCAGGCCGGCTCGGTCCTCCCCTCCCGCTCCGTGGCTCGACGACTCATTGCGAGCTCACAGAACAGGGCTCCGGGCAGCCGAGCGGAAATGGAGGAAAACTCGCCTCCCTGCGGACCTGGCATCCTTTCACTCCCTCCTCTCTACATTTTCCTCCTCTGTCTCTGCTGCTAAAGCCACTTTCTACCACTCTAAATTCCAAGCATCTGCCTCTAACCCTAGGAAGCTCTTTGCCACCTTCTCCTCCCTCCTGAATCCTCCTCCCCCTCCCCCTCCTCCCTCTCTGCAGATGACTTCGTCAACCATTTTGAAAAGAAGGTCGACGACATCCGATCCTCGTTTGCTAAGTCAAACGACACCGCTGGTTCTGCTCACACTGCCCTACCCTGTGCTCTGACCTCTTTCTCCCCTCTCTCTCCAGATGAAATCTCGCGTCTTGTGACGGCCGGCCGCCCAACAACCTGCCCGCATGACCCTATCCCCTCCTATCTTCTCCAGACCATTTCCGGTGACCTTCTCCCTTACCTCACCTCGCTCATCAACTCATCCCTGACCGCTGGCTACGTCCCTCCCGTCTTCAAGAGAGCGAGAGTTGCACCCCTTCTGAAAAAACCTACACTCGATCCCTCCGATGTCAACAACTACAGACCAGTATCCCTTCTTTCTTTTCTCTCCAAAACTCTTGAACGTGCCGTCCTTGGCCAGCTCTCCCGCTATCTCTCTCAGAATGACCTTCTTGATCCAAATCAGTCAGGTTTCAAGACTAGTCATTCAACTGAGACTGCTCTTCTCTGTATCACGGAGGCACTCCGCACTGCTAAAGCTAACTCTCTCTCCTCTGCTCTCATCCTTCTAGACCTATCGGCTGCCTTCGATACTGTGAACCATCAGATCCTCCTCTCCACCCTCTCAGAGTTGGGTATCTCCGGCGCGGCCCATGCTTGGATTGCGTCCTACCTGACAGGTCGCTCCTACCAGGTGGCGTGGCGAGAATCTGTCTCCTCACCACGCGCTCTCACCACTGGTGTCCCCCAGGGCTCTGTTCTAGGCTCTCTCCTATTCTCGCTATACACCAAGTCACTTGGCTCTGTCATAACCTCACATGGTCTCTCCTATCATTGCTATGCAGACGACACACAATTAATCTTCTCCTTTCCCCCCTCTGATGACCAGGTGGCGAATCGCATCTCTGCATGTCTGACAGACATATCAGTGTGGATGACGGATCACCACCTCAAGCTGAACCTCGGCAAGACGGAGCTGCTCTTCCTCCCGGGGAATGACTGCCCGTTCCATGATCTCGCCATCACGGTTGACAACTCCATCGTGTCCTCCTCCCAGAGCGCTAAGAACCTTGGCGTGATCCTGGACAACACCCTGTCGTTCTCAACTAACATCAAGGCGGTGGCCCGTTCCTGTAGGTTCATGCTCTACAACATCCGCAGAGTACGACCCTGCCTCACACAGGAAGCGGCGCAGGTCCTAATCCAGGCACTTGTCATCTCCCGTCTGGATTACTGCAACTCGCTGTTGGCTGGGCTCCCTGCCTGTGCCATTAAACCCCTACAACTCATCCAGAACGCCGCAGCCCGTCTGGTGTTCAACCTTCCCAAGTTCTCTCACGTCACCCCGCTCCTCCGCTCTCTCCACTGGCTTCCAGTTGAAGCTCGCATCCGCTACAAGACCATGGTGCTTGCCTACGGAGCTGTGAGGGGAACGGCACCTCAGTACCTCCAGGCTCTGATCAGGCCCTACACCCAAACAAGGGCACTGCGTTCATCCACCTCTGGCCTGCTCGCCTCCCTACCACTGAGGAAGTACAGTTCCCGCTCAGCCCAGTCAAAACTGTTCGCTGCTCTGGCCCCCCAATGGTGGAACAAACTCCCTCACGACGCCAGGACAGCGGAGTCAATCACCACCTTCCGGAGACACCTGAAACCCCACCTCTTTAAGGAATACCTAGGATAGGATAAAGTAATCCTTCTCACCCCCCTTAAAAGATTTAGATGCACTATTGTAAAGTGGCTGTTCCACTGGATGTCATAAGGTGAAAGCACCAATTTGTAAGTCGCTCTGGATAAGAGCGTCTGCTAAATGACTTAAATGTAAATGTAAATGTAAGTCCGCTTTCTTGGGTATACACTCCGCTCAAGGGTTACTATAGACATCAAGAGTTTCATTTATATTTTGTTTGTCCATTCTGCGAGGCATTAAAGTTGTGATTTTGAAAACGTAATGTCCATAACGCTGCAATTGCCCCTCTACTGCTTGGGCCAAGTAAAAAATATATATATAATAATACATTTTTTAAAAAGAGGCCACTTTTAAGATGAAAATTCTGCTAAATCGGAGCTGGAGGAAGAGAAAACAAAGACGCAGCACTGCATTGTTGGCTTCCTCTATTATTGAGAGAGAAGAGAGACGGAGAGGGACAGAGGGGAGAGAACGAGAAGAGAGAGCTCTAGCGAGGAGATACACAGAGACAGAGTTAACTTCGATATAGGGGGCGCTCTTTTAATTTTGGGATTAAAAAAAACGTTCCCGTTTTAAACAAGATATTTTGTCACGAAAAGATGCTCGACTATGCATATAATTGACAGCTTTGGAAAGAAAACACTCTGACGTTTCCAAAACTGCAAAGATATTATCTGTGAGTGCCACAGAACTGATGCTACAAGCGAAACCAAGATGAAATTTCAAACAGGAAGTGCCCCAGATTTTGAAGGCGCTGTGTTCCAATGTCTCCTTATATGGCTGTGAATGCGCCAGGAATGAGCTTACACTTTCTGTCGTTTCCCCAAGGTGTCTGCAGCATTGTGACGTATTTGTAGGTATATCATTGGAAGATTGACCATTTTACAATACATCTACCAGGTGCTCGCTTGGTGTCCTCCGTCGCAATTATTACGTAATCTCCAGCTGCGTGTATTTTTCCATTTGCTTCCGAGGAGAAACCCAACTGCCACGAATGATTTATCATCGAATAGATATGTGAAAAACACCTTGAGGATTGATTCTAAACAACGTTTGCCATGTTTCTGTCGATATTATGGAGTTAATTTGGAAAAAAATAATGACTGAATTTTCGGGGTTTTTTCTTAGCCAAACGCGATGAACAAAACGGAGCGATTTCTCCTACACAAATAATATTTTTGGAAAAAATGAACATTTGCTATCTAACTGAGAGTCTCCTCATTGAAAACATCCGAAGTTCTTCAAAGGTAAATGATTTTATTTGAATGCTTTTCTTGTTTTTGTGAAAATGTTGCCTGCTGAATGCTAGGCTTAATGCTATGCTAGCTATCAATACTCTTACACAAATGCTTGTTTTGCTATGGTTGAAAAGCATATTTTGAAAATCTGAGATGACAGTGTTGTTAACAAAAGGCTAAGCTTGTGAGTGAATTTTCATTTGCGATTTTCATGAATAGTTAACGTTGCGTTATGGTAATGAGCTTGAGGCTATGATTACACTCCCGGATACGGGATTGCTCGACGCAAGAAGTTAAACGGAGACTGCTGGTGAGCGATCGGCGGTGCATCGTACCAGTTTCCATGCGTAGCTGACGTTGTAGGCCTCCCTGCTGGGGTCTCGTAGCCGGTTGGTGTGCCAGGACAGAGAGGAGTTGGTGGGCACAGCTATCACCTGACTGCCCAGGGGCAGACTGGAGCGACACAGGGAGCAGGAGGGTTAGCAACAACAATTCATACTGTTCGTACGATAACTGCAGTCCATAAAAAATAAACATCTCCGATTACAATATGTAAATAAAGATTGCAATAACAGAGAGGTGAAAAGGCATCCAACTACATTAGTAGCCCACCTCGAGTTTCCAGCATCTACACAACACTGGTGAAACCGCACCTCTCGGTCATAGGCCCCCTAAATCCTAACTCACCGGAGTATGTTGTCCCGTACTACGGGGAACCCTGGGATGTTTTCATAGTGGATGATGTCAGTGTGCAGCGGAGGCTCGGTCATCAGGTAGGGCCGTGTGAGGGACGGGTGCATCAGGGTGTAACCTGGGTAACCAAAAACAACGGCAGAACAGCGGTGTCAGGGGATCTTCACAGGATCGAAACCCGCCTTACCCCAGGGGCGAGCTACTGCTCCCTAACCATTCTCCAGGCAGGCACCAGTGAACTCAGAGCAGCAGTAAGAGTAAGCTATAGAAGAGTGAGAGCCCTTAGGAGGGAGGAGGGAATGAGGGGGGAGGGGTTGTACTTTAATGAGGGTAAACAAACGGCTTGGCCCAGCGCCAGTTCTACGGCTGTCTGTTTCTAGCAGCCAGCCGGAGGGAGCAGGTTCTCTCTGACAGAGAGAGAGAGACACAGAGAGACGGACAGAGAGAGAGACAGACAGAGAGAGAGACAGACAGAGAGAGAGACAGACAGAGAGACAGACAGACAGAGAGACAGACAGAGAGAGAGACAGACAGAGAGACAGACAGACAGAGAGACTGACAGGGAGACTGTTAGCAAAAACCTAACCTTCGCTAGCCAGCCACGGAAATGTCCTCCTTTATTTGAAAAGCATCCGCAAACATTTACTTGTTAAATGCAGCCGTTGGTGACACTCGGCCTCTCTAAAGGCGAGCCTAAAATGAGTGGCAGAGGAGTATCGAGCCAAAACTCCACCTCTTGCCCCTGACTCAGTCGCTCTCTCCCTGAGTGAACAGAACCACTGTTACCCTGGACAGCCCTGCCCTGCCCTGCTCCGCAGTGGTGATGTCACCTCGCGGCCTGTCAGTGGGTCTGTCAGTCTGGCCGTGTGTCACAGCCAGGTAGTTCCCCTAATGGGGTGTAAACTTAATGACTTTCCCTCCGAGGCCTGCTGACCTGTCCCACTCAGACCACCACGTTCATATTCCTACTGGACCTCCCAGTCAGTCAGGGCTCTGAAGAGCCACAGACATCTGTCCTGGGATGACTAGAGGGCTGAGACAGGACTTGCCAATGGAACCTGTTCTCCAGGAGAATAATTGCTCCAGTAGGAGTTGTATTAACTGCACACCAGGATTTTCTGAGCCTATGCAGAAGTGTGCGTGTGTGTGCGTGTGCGAGGAAAGCGCTTCAAGTTTTATTAGTCGTACGTAAGGGATACACATGGTACAAGAAATAGAAAAAAGACAAGAACACGAACATAAAGTAAAATGTCAGTAGAATACAAAGAGAAATAGTTAAGGTACCTTTGTTGTCTATGAGGAAGGTGTAAGAGGCCAAGGAATCCTGGTGGTAGGTGACGTCCTCTAGAATGTAGGCCAGGTTCACGTCTACTCCCACCACGCCTAGCAACAGGTTGCCAAAGTAACATGGCCGGCTCGCCGTCATGATGAAACCTGCAGGGTGGAAGACACAGATAGTTAAACAACGGCACTGATTTAGAGCTGAGAATCTGATTCTGTTCGGAAATCTATCTTTGCCACTGATCTGCAGCTCACTCTACCATAGCTCCATTATGTGCACGTAAGAGCACATCTGGTCCCAGACCAGTTTTTAGGTCCCAACTATAGGCTAAAAAACAGACATTTTTTAAATTTAACTTAACGGAAACTGGCCCAGGACCAGTTGTTAGCAACCCCCGTCTCACATGGGGCCCTGGTAGGACAGGCCAAAGCAGAACAGGTCTAGCATATATTTGTTAACACTGATTTAGGATCAGATCACTGTACCCTAGCTCTAACCTTAACCATAATGACCCTAACAGTAAGACTGGCCCTGGGTCAGTATATAAACCCACAGTCTCCCATGGCGTCCTGGTAGGACAGGCTGAAGCGGGCCAGGTCAATCATGAGCCACTAAAACAAACTGATCTAGGACCAGTTGCTAACCCACCGTCTCCCATGGCGTCCTGGTAGGACAGGCTGAAGCGGGCCAGGTCAATCATGAGCCACTAAAACAAACTGATCTAGGACCAGTTGCTAACCCACCGTCTCCCATGGCGTCCTGGTAGGACAGGCTGAAGCGGGCCAGGTCAATCATGCGGTTGGGCAGGTTGATGTAGAAGCGTCCCACGGTGGTCTCCAGATTACTGAGCTGGTTCAGGACCATCATGCTCCCTTTCACCACCGGCAGCGGCGAGCGGTCGGGCACGCCGTACTTCAGCGAGTTCTGCTCCGCCAGGTCACGCAGGAACGCCAGCTCCTTCAGACCGGTCACGCCCTCTGTGGAGGAGGAGGGGGGGGGGGAGGAGATTTTAATCATTTTGCGGCTTCCTGACTCAAAGCGACACGATTCGCTGATACACTGACACACCTACTCGCTCATCCCGATCGTTCTCACTGGGGGCATAGAAAGCAGCCACCTAGGAGATCCTCCTGAATAGAGGACACACTAGAACGACCTCTCCAACATGGCTGGCCCGACAGCTGTCACTGGGCACATTTGACAGGGTTTAATGTGGAACGCATGCCACCCATTTCACCGATTGGATTAAAGAGGGGGGGGGGGGGGGGGGTCAAGCCTATTGCATACAGCCCTAGTCTGATCAGATGATAGGAGGCGAAAGGATTCATGTCGATACAGCCAGGCGTGTGTGGACCGCAGGGTCAGACTGGACGTCAGAGCCAGCTTGGTCGTAGACGAACGTTTGGCGTTCTCTGTAAACACCACGAAAATAATCTGTGGCCGATTTGACTGGTTACTGTTAAAAGCATAAATCATTCTCCTGTTTTTTTTCTTCTCTCGTATCTGACAGGGCATTTTCGAGAGATTGAGTCTGTCCGTGATCCGCAATCTGGCAACAGAGACCGGAAAGTATTATTAGATGGCAACAGAGCAGTAACAGCCCATTTCCTCAACATTTCCCTTTCCAGCCATTTGGCCCTTCTGGTTCTAGCATCTCGTCGAAACACGCGCACCCACTAAGTTCAAACGTCAGAGTTGATGCGGGAGAAAAGACCATAGATCACCTTTTGACAATCAACAGCTCACATCTAGACACATGGACCTCTATCGACTGATTACAGTCGCCTGCGGTACACAAACAAGAGCTTTCTGGATACAACACTACTCAACTTAGCACGATTGTATATTTCCCAATCCTTTTCAGCGCCGACCCTTTTAAACAAGCAGCGCTTGACTGTCACACACACACACACACACACACACACACTCCCACTCCCCCTTTGAAGTCTTTAGACTCGAGGCTCTCTCTGGGTCTCTCGTTTTAATTTCCTCATGAAAAAGTATTTGTGCTAATTCCAGACTAATGCAGGCCCTGTGGTCTCTCTGTGTCGGACGTGGACTGAAGGACGAGGAGAAGGGGAGGGGTCTCTCTGTGTCGGATGGGGACTGAAGGACGAGGAGAAGGGGAGGGGGAGACGGGTAAAAGAGAGGGACAATAGAGAGGGGCGAGGTGGACACATCACAGACACACTGCAGAAAACAAAAAGCCCTTTGAGGTTCCTGAGCACCTCTTCAGTCCACACTCCCCCCCATTCACCCAGCCCCCTTCCCATATGACACATCCATCCCAACCCCCCCCCCCCCCCCCATCCCCTCTCACACCTTCCTCCTCCCCCATCCAGGTGGCTGGGTAGGTCCAGCAATAGCACCCATGACACAAACATCTACTACTGATCATGAATTGGTACATTGGTCACATTACAAAACATACTGGATTCTGAATTCCAATTGTAAAACCACCCGTGACACGTTCAGTCATAACCATGACATGTCCTTTTCTCTTGACTCAGCGAATCTCCATGTGATTTTCTGACCGTAGACAGGCGCGATTTCGACCACAGGCCGACCGTGTGTGGTGGAGGGTCCCTACCGTTCATGAGGGCGTAGGTGAGGATCATGACTGAGTTGTTGAGGTGACGGTTCTCCTCTTTGACCACGCGCAGGGTGTCCCTCTTCTCGTGCTCCGACGCCTCTCGGGACGTGATGCCAGACGACAGGTAGATGATCACCATGTCCGTATCTGACACACAAAAAAAGTAATTACACACTTCCTTGTTCATGAACTCTTCAATTCACAAATTCTTGAACTCGAGTCACATTTATTTCAACCATTTTTAAAATATTTTTTTTTTTACAAATACATTGCCACAAGTGTTGAAAAATAACAAATTGCCATTTCCTATAGAACAAGCCAGCGGCATCAGTGGCCAGTGCTAAAGACTGCATTTCCCATGGTGCCCTGTTCTTACTGGTGAGTTGGCGGGTGATATTGCTGGTGTTCCGGAGCAGCTGGAAGGCCTTTTGGAAGCCCAGGGCGTGCAGGGTAGGACTGTCGGAAGCCTTGAGGTTGTTGACGAAGGTGCTCATCTTCCTCTTGGTCTCGCTGGTGGCAGGAGACAGGTAGCTCTTATAGCACGGGTCCAGCGAACAGGACCGCACCGCCTCCGCTGAGGACAGGATCGAGACCTGGGGGAAGAGGGAAACAAAGACGGACACGCACCTTAGCCTGAATCGCAGATGCATTCGAACGACAGAAACGACAACTTCTGGGATCAAGATTGGAGGAGGACGAATATGGATGACTTGTCAGGGGATAATGGGGGGGTCGGGGGGTGGTGAAGGGGAATTGGGTCAGGAAGTTAGGGATGTGTAATCAAATCAGAAGAGTGCTCCTCACCTTGTCATGTTCGTCTACGGAGCCGAGGACGACGAGCGCAGCGTCTCTGGCGATCTGCAGCTGTGTGTCTGTAATGGTCACGCCGTGATCGATGATCACCACGATGTGTTTCGATTGGGGCCGCACCGCCGACACGTACACTGGCCTGCGAGAACACACACACGGCACACATATACACGCGATGAGGACACACATGGCACACACACACACGCCGCACGTACCCGTACACACAAATCTGACACATACACTCAACACAATCCCACTCAAAAACATACACAAACACAATAATCTGTTTAGAATGGTGGTTTATTGACCCCAGGCTGGTAACCCTATCCCACTCTTATATCCCCACTGCTTCATGGTGGCCTGAGCTGAACCGAAAGTTCCCAGGGCTGTCCCCTCTACCTCCGGCTGCCCTGAGCCCTCCGCACACTGTTTTCACAAGAGATCCCCTTCCCAGGACTACTGTTGCGTTTGGGAGGCACCGCCAACGCCTTTCCAACCATCACCACCCTTTTGTCAAGCTCCCCATTGCCAAACCCGTGTGTGTTGGACAAACCTAGTCTAGAGTTGAAGTGACCGAAAGGCATCGGTTGTCTTTTCCTATTAAAAGAAGCTACGTGGAGATTTGTTTTGCATTGTAATTGCTGAAAATGTCCATAGTATATCTGCAGTAATAGTGGAATGATCGTGTTTCCCCATTTTTATGGCGTGTGTGTGTTTTTGGGCCCATACAAAGTCGTATTCTGATTATGCATCCTTCCTTTTTCACAACAAAAGACAGTCCGCCCGTCTTCTATCGTCTTCTACCGTCAAAAGGGTAGGCTGCACCCTCCCTCTTTCCCATCAGCGTCACTCAGGGTGCTGGTCCTCCCAAGCAGAATCAACAATGGCCGATTTGGGCAGTAGAAAACGCTCTGGTTGCTAAAATGTTAAAATCTCTGCTAAAATGTAAAATGTTTCCCCAATTTCAGTGTGTGACAAAATCAAGCAAACGCGAGCGTAGGGAATCATTGTACCATCTAAGTTGACAATAGTCTGATGGGTGACAAGATTAGCTATTGTCAAATTGAGAATGAAGAGACTGATGATGCACCGGCGAAAGGAAAAGATTGCGATAGCAGGAAAGAGCAGATTCTACGGTAAACGAATTCACCTTGTTCTCCCAAACAACTCTCGAAATTGTGAGGATGTGCTGGGTTTCAAAATAGGACTTTTTCCTGGAATAAGCTCAGCGAGTTCCTCGTACTGGCGACAATCAGCAACAGCCTTGATTTAATTCTGTTATATTCCGTTATATTCTTACTGTAAAATGTGTGAGTTGACAGTAGTAGGTCAGGGGAATATAGTCGCGTCAGGTCTGCTAAATGAACAAGCTGATTTCACTGGAATGGCAAAGCCATATAGCCTTGGCTATGAAGCGCAGACAAATACAACTCAAAACAAGCTCTTTTGATATTTTGAAATAAATGGTATTTTATGACCTTTCTGAACAAAATACGAATGGATTTCTTTGCGATTGTGTATATTCAAATGTTAGATTGGCTGCTGTTGGTACTCGTCGAGGCCCTGCTATTCTGCTGTTAAATATGCATCTGGCAAAATATAAAGACGGTCAGAATGACAGTCTTGGTGGTTCTTGTCTTTAGTCCACATTTGTCTTTGTAGCCAGCCAGGGTGAGGGCGACCTCATTTTTCTCATCGCTGAACGCCAGCTGGCTGGTGGCGAGACACTGGCCTTTGAGTATTTGGGGAGAGAAAGAGAGCGAGAGACCGACAGAGCCACGAGAGAGAAGAGAGAGATGTCTTTCACCAGGCTAAGCCAGAGAAACCACAACAGTTGGTGAGAGATTCCAGTGGTCTTCACTGGTCTCAGAACACATTCCTGCCCGGGGCATCAAGGGCATTTGTGGTCAGGGAGTCTGTCCTTCTCAGAGAGGAGAGGAAACCCCAACAACCCAAGAGCAGAGGATAAATACTATTTACATGTCCTCTTCACTGTGCCACACAGGAACAAAGGAGAGGGAGGAGGTGGAATAGAAGAAGAGTGCTTTTCGGTTTCCTCTTTGCCGAGGAGGTGACCATCTTGGAGAGTCAAGAGCAATATCCTTGATGTGGCCCAGCAAAAAGTGAAATGTGTGAGGAATGTGCAGTCAGTGAGGATTTACTGTTACAATAATGACTCCATTCTTGCCCGTGTGCTTTGGGCTAGTTGACTGTGCGGTTTCTCTGAGTGATGCTGTGTGATAGTGTTGCTGGTCTGCTAGCGTGACAGTACCTGCAGCGGTGCTCGTAGTTGCCCTTGCAGTGGAACTTGTGGGCGGGGAACACAGTGAAGATGCCCTCCTCTGAGCTGAAGTACTGCCACTTGATGCCCGGGTTGGACTTCAGGTTATCTGCCAACACTACAGAGGAGAGAGAGAGAGAGAGAGGTCAGTTTTGTAAAACGGTAGGTAGGATTAATACTCAGAGATTCTGAGAGAGAGCGAGAGCAATCCTGAGAGCGAGAGCAATCCTGAGAGCGAGAGCAATCCTGAGAGCGAGAGCCATCCTGAGAGCGAGAGCCATCCTGAGAGCGAGAGCCATCCTGAGAGAGAGCCATCCTGAGAGAGAGAGCATGCGAGCGAGAGATCCTGAGAGAGAGGTAGGGTTGATACAGTGCAAAATTGGAGGGAATATTCTGGGAGATGAAGTATTGCGAAACAAAGAAAAGAGCTCCTTACAGGTCTATCATTTCTCTCTCCTTCACCCACTCTTTAAAATGAATTGTCCTACGGAGGGTTCTCGTCTCTCAGACACCAGTCAGAGTCCACTGGTAGATGGCGAAGCTTTCCATATCTCCTCTAGTCTGTGTGTGAAAGGTGAGAGAGCTCATATCCTATCCTATCCTACCCCGCATAAACTCACATTCCCAGGGTGCATGTGTCCCACTGGATATCAGACTAAACTGCTTATTCCTGCTGTATAACCGAGACGGTTTTGAATCGTTTCACTATAGCGTGTGCTCTTAGTAGTCATACAAGGCACCGTTGGCATGCAACACACGACAACACAAGGCCTAGCTATTTTAAGCCAAACCTTCTCGCTCAGAGCATCAACAAAAAGTGATTTTAAATAGATAAAGAGAATTTAAGATTTCCAACTAGCAACAGATAAAGGCTGACATATTCCCAACTTTTACTGGTTCGTTGTACTGCTGCACTGCAGGCTGATATAACGGCAGCATCTGCCAGGGAACAGGGCCAAAGTGGCCGTCTAAACAAACAGACTTATTGGGTCAGAGGAGACGGCAGAATCCTCAGAGAGATCAGATCACAAACCCTGCAGCTTCCGCTCTGGGGGGAGGAGAGAGAAAGAGAGAAAAGTAGGAGAAGAGAGCGGGAGAGACACAAATAGAGACAGATTCCTGAACCCGTGTCCAGTGGTGTAAAGTACTTAAGTAAAATAAAATACTTTCAAGTACTACTTACGTTGTTTTTTTTGGTATCTGTACTTTACTTTGGGAAAAAAATTATATATATATATATTTTTTTAACTTTATTACATTCCTAAAGAAAATGTAGTTTTTACTCCATACATTTTCCCTGACATGTAAAAGTACTCCCTACGTTTTGAACGCTTAGCAGGACAGGAACACGGTCCAATTCACACAATCATCAAGAGAACATCCCTGGTCATCTACTGCCTCTGATCTGGAGGACTCACTAAACAGAGAACATCCCTGGTCATCTACTGCCTCTGATCTGGAGGACTCACTAAACAGAGAACATCCCTGGTCATCTACTGCCTCTGATCTGGAGGACTCACTAAACAGAGAACATCCCTGGTCATCTACTGCCTCTGATCTGGAGGACTCACTAAACAGAGAACATCCCTGGTCATCTACTGCCTCTGATCTGGAGGACTCACTAAACAGAGAACATCCCTGGTCATCTACTGCCTCTGATCTGGCGGACTCACTAAACAGAGAACATCCCTGGTCATCTACTGCCTCTGATCTGGAGGACTCACTAAACAGAGAACATCCCTGGTCATCTACTGCCTCTGATCTGGAGGACTCACTAAACAGAGAACATCCCTGGTCATCTACTGCCTCTGATCTGGAGGACTCACTAAACAGAGAACATCCCTGGTCATCTACTGCCTCTGATCTGGCGGACTCACTAAACAGAGAACATCCCTGGTCATCTACTGCCTCTGATCTGGAGGACTCACTAAACAGAGAACATCCCTGGTCATCTACTGCCTCTGATCTGGAGGACTCACTAAACAGAGAACATCCCTGGTCATCTACTGCCTCTGATCTGGAGGACTCACTAAACAGAGAACATCCCTGGTCATCTACTGCCTCTGATCTGGAGGACTCACTAAACAGAGAACATCCCTGGTCATCTACTGCCTCTGATCTGGAGGACTCACTAAACACAAATGCGTTGTTTGTAAATTATGTCTGAGTGTTGGAGAAAGTTTGCTTTAATACAAGAAATTTGAAATGATTTACACTTCTACTTTTGATACTTAAGTACATTTGATCAATTACATTTACTTTTGACACTTAAGTATATTTCAAACCAAATACTTTTAGACTATTTTACTGGGTGACTTTCACTTTTACTTGAGTCATTTTCTATTAAAGTATCTTTACTTTTACTCAAGTATGACAATTGGGTACTTTATCCACCACTGTGTCAATAGAAACGTGTGTGTGTGTGTGCTAGATAACCGCAAACATGTCACCGTTGAAAGCATTTAGCCGCGCTACCTTATAAAAGACAGGTCAGAGCTAGCTACAACACTAACCATACAGAGTCAACAACCTGAACACAGAGTACCCACAGACCAACACGACACTACAACATGCTAGGACACGGGAATGGATATGGGTTAGCGGCACGCTAGCATTTCCTACGGCGGCGGTTACTGAGCAGAGGCGCGCCAGCTTGCCATACATCTGCGCTCTAGGCCACTTCATCCATCTCCAGGCCTGGTATAAACAGGAACCACTTGGGATGTTGACCGTCTATAAAAGAGTATGTATACATCGGCTCGGCTGCCAGCGCTTAATCCCGCCACCAGTGTTTAGAAAACACTAGAACCACATAGATGACAGGCTGAGGGAGCGCCGTTTCCTCTAACCCCCTCCATCCGCACTCATTACTCAATCACACTTCCCATTCCCGGCCCCCCTCCTCACAGCTCACTGACACTTTGGCTAAGTGCAGAGGGGTTAATGTGTCCACTGGGCGGGGTTGGGAAAGTAACCGCACTCGCATGGAAGCAGTGCCCGGAGCGACGTGGGAACCGCCACAGAGAAAGGCCCGGGTGTGTCAGAGGAGATGAGGAGAACAAGAACCAGAGCGACGTGGGAACCGCCACCGAGAAAGGCCCGGGTGTGTCAGAGGAGATGAGGAGAACAAGAACCAGAGCGACGTGGGAACCGCCACCGAGAAAGGCCCGGGTGTGTCAGAGGAGATGAGGAGAACAAGAACCAGAGCGACGTGGGAACCGCCACCGAGAAAGGCCCGGGTGTGTCAGAGGAGATGAGGAGAACAAGAACCAGAGCGACGTGGGAACCGCCACCGAGAAAGGCCCGGGTGTGTCAGAGGAGATGAGGAGAACAAGAACCAGAGCGACGTGGGAACCGCCACAGAGAAAGGCCCGGGTGTGTCAGAGGAGATGAGGAGAACAAGAACCAGAGCGACGTGGGAACCGCCACAGAGAAAGGCCCGGGTGTGTCAGAGGAGATGAGGAGAACAAGAAGCAGAAGGAAAGGACGAGTCCCAGGGAAAAAACAGATGTGAAACGTCACCCAACACCTTCTTCGTATTGGCTACAACCGGTGCCATCGCTCACCTCTTCCTGCCCTCACCTCTTCCTGCCCTCATTTCTTCCCCCCCTTCTCTTGCTCCCCCCAGTCATTTATTCCCTCCCTTCTCTTGCTCCCCCAGTCATTTATTCCCTCCCTTCTCTTGCCCCCCAGTCATTTATTCCCTCCCTTCTCTTGCCCCCCCCAGTCATTTATTCCCTCCCTTCTCTTGCTCCCCCAGTCATTTCTTCCCTCCCTTCTCTTGCTCCCCCAGTCATTTCTTCCCTCCCTTCTCTTGCTCCCCCAGTCATTTATTCCCTCCCTTCTCCTGCCCCCCCCACCCCAGTCATTTATTCCCTCCCTTCTCTTGCTCCCCCAGTCATTTCTTCCCTCCCTTCTCTTGCTCCCCCAGTCATTTATTCCCTCCCTTCTCTTGCTCCCCCAGTCATTTATTCCTCCCTTCTCTTGCCCCCCCCAGTCATTTATTCCCTCCCTTCTCTTGCCCCCAGTCATTTATTCCCTCCCTTCTCTTGCTCCCCCAGTCATTTCTTCCCTCCCTTCTCTTGCTCCCCCAGTCATTTCTTCCCTCCCTTCTCTTGCTCCCCCAGTCATTTATTCCCTCCCTTCTCCGGCCCCCCACCCCAGTCATTTATTCCCTCCCTTCTCTTGCTCCCCCAGTCATTTATTCCCTCCCTTCTCTTGTTCCCCCAGTCATTGTTTCCCTCCCTTCTCTTGCTCCCCCAGTCATTTATTCCCTCCCTTCTCTTGCTCCCCCCAGTCATTTATTCCCTCCCTTCTCTTGCTCCCCCAGTCATTTATTCCCTCCCTTCTCTTGCTCCCCCAGTCATTTATTCCCTCCCTTCTCTTGTTCCCCCCAGTCATTTATTCCCTCCCTTCTCTTGCTCCCCCAGTCATTTATTCCCTCCCTTCTCTTGCTCCCCCAGTCATTTATTCCCTCCCTTCTCTTGTTCCCCCAGTCATTTATTCCCTCCCTTCTCTTGCTCCCCCAGTCATTTATTCCCTCCTTCTCTTGTTCCCCCTAGTCATTTATTCCCTCCCTTCTCTTGCTCCCCCAGTCATTTATTCCCTCCCTTCTCTTGCTCCCCCAGTCATTTATTCCCTCCCTTCTCTTGTTCCCCCCCCCCAGTCATTTATTCCCTCCCTTCTCTTGCTCCCCCAGTCATTTATTCCCTCCTTCTCTTGCTCCCCCAGTCATTTATTCCCTCCCTTCTCTTGCTCCCCCAGTCATTTATTCCCTCCCTTCTCTTGCTCCCCCAGTCATTTATTCCCTCCCTTCTCTTGCTCCCCCAGTCATTTATTCCCTCCCTTCTCTTGCTCCCCCAGTCATTTATTCCCTCCCTTCTCTTGCTCCCCCAGTCATTTATTCCCTCCCTTCTCTTGCTCCCCCCAGTCATTGCTCGCTCTCCTTCCCTGGATAATCTGCCTGCTCCTCCTCTTTGCCTCTCGCACCCCAACCATCTCTCTTTCCTCTATTACAGTCTTTGTCCTCTTCTCGCTCCTAACCATCCT
The DNA here is from genome assembly GCF_034236695.1 of Oncorhynchus nerka. NCBI lineage: Eukaryota > Metazoa > Chordata > Actinopteri > Salmoniformes > Salmonidae > Oncorhynchus > Oncorhynchus nerka. The sequence continues at coordinate 47,562,241 of NC_088412.1, read as the reverse complement.
CTCAGTCCTCCTCTGGGTAATCTGCCTGCTCCTCCTCCTCCTGGTTGTTTAGACTGGGTCCAGACAAATGGGGACGATGAATGCTAGAGGCTTGAGGTCAAGACAGCCTGAGAAATGAAGGCCTGGTGGTAACATGAACTCCTGATGGCTGCCTTGGGAAAATAAACTCTGGGGGGGACGATGAATCATCCTAATCTGCTCAGAGGTGGAGCTGCCGTGAATTTGGACGGAGAGGGTGCGAGAGACGAGGAGGCAGGTAAGAGAAGGGGGCTGTTAAAAGAGTTTCTACAGTCCTAACAGAGGAAGGGTTAGTGTGTGTCTGTGAGAGAGCGGTTGGCTTTGCCAGTGTTTCCACACCGAGACCGAAAAAAGAAATGACCATTAGCGAGAGTGAGATTAGAAGTAGAAAATAATTGAGGCAAACGCTGCAGCTTCTTCAGTACAGTCGGCAATGGTCATAAACTAACATAACGTCTAACCGCAATCATAGCGCTCGTTGTTGTTTGTTCGGAGTGTGGATGTCGACTGGGAGTGTTCAGGTGCCGAGGTCAAATGTATGACGTCAATCACGTCCGGTTATGATTTTGAGTGTTTGGCTAACAGCGCTGCAACAGGGGCATATGGCAAAGCTCGACAAAGCCTCCTGATGTAGAAGGATTTTTTCTGTTTTTAAACATCCTCTTACTGAATGGAGAAGCAGAACAGAGATCGAGGGAGGGGGATTTAAAAAAAATATATATATATGTCAGAATTTTCAGCGCATTAAGCAAAATCACTATTCTTCGATCAAAAGAGAGAGAGTGGGAGAAAGAGGAGGGGAGAGAGTGGGAGAAAGAGGGGAGAGAGTGGGAGAAAGAGGAGGGAGAGAATGGAGAAAGAGGAGGGGAGAGAGTGAGAGAAAGAGGAGGGGAGAGAGTGGGAAGAGAGAGGAGGGGAGAGAATGGAGAAAGAGGAGGGGAGAGAGTGGGAAGAGAGAGGAGGGGAGAGAATGGAGAAAGAGGAGGGGAGAGAGTGGGAAGAGAGAGCGTAGGAGCGAAGAAAGAACACAAAGTGGTTTAATAACGTGTGAAACAGGCATAGTTCATTATTTCCATCTGGGTCCTTTTCCTTTAAAGATTGAACGATATGGTGAGTAATATTCACTTCTACGGGCTGCTGTTGTCATGGCAATTGTTCGCAAGCAAGGCCATGGCTGTCCATGTTAAGAGGTGAAGACTGCTAGATGAATGGTGGGTTAGAAGGCTCGGGGGGGGGGGGGGGGGGCTTATTGTGGCCTTGTGTCTCAATCGGGACGTATAGGAGATAAACATGATGAAACATGGTGAACACGATGAAGGGTGTGGTAAGGGTGTTGGTAGGGGTAGAAGGTGACCCACCTGAGTTGAGGTCCCGTCCAGGGTTAAAGGCTCGACTGTTGACGGTGGGGGACAGCCGGTCACAGCAGATGGTCTTGGACACGTTGGTGTTGAAGTTACCGTCGAACCTGAATCGAGACAGAACACATCACATTTGTGACGGCACCACTGATCTCCCACAGACGTCATATCTCTCAGAAACAGCTGGAGAGAGATGCAGAGAGGTAAAGAAAAGGAAAGGAGTGGGACATCAAGGAGAGGACGGAATCAGGAAATACATGGATGGAAACAGTAGCAACCATCTCAATGATGCCCATGCTGTGTGTGGAATATATGCCTCTCTCATTCCCAGTAGACGCACCCCTTGCATGCATAGGTGGGGTGCATGTAGTGAGTGAGTGTTTGTGGAGTCCTCGGGGGGTCCTCTAAGCCCAGTCGATCCCCTATCACGGCATTACAAGGAGTTGGCAGCCCCCTGGTACCTCCACGCAGTCATAGCAGCTAGTCTCATAGCAGCTAGCTCCCAGAGTGCCTCAGCTTCCCTAATGAAGAGCTGAGAGAGGGATGGGGAGACGAGAGGAGGAGAGGGGGGGGTCCTCAGGGGAGTAGCCTGCTCCACACTGCACCGCGGGCTGGGTCGCTTTGATCCCGCACTCCCTTACCAGCTCCACTAAACCCCGCAGCCCTGCTGCCTCACATTCTGTCCTTCCTTGCACACAGGAAACACAGGAAAACACAACCGACCAGTGGTAACCCGCTGACACACACAAATACGCACGCCTGCAGACGCACACACGCGGCGAGCCGCTATCCTCACCGAACGCACGCACACTCTCGCCTTCCTCTCTTCCTACTGCCCCCCTCCTCCTCCAGAGCTTGAGAGAGTGCATTTGATTGACAGCTGCTCTGATGTACCAGCTCCTTTGAACTTCAGACATTAAATTCCCATTAGGCTACATTCATTATTATTCTCCTTCAACACACTTTGCACGCGGGGGCTAAGCAAAATGTTGCCGGATAAAAAATACATTTGCAAAGCGCTTTGAATTTGACATCAAAACCTGGAGAACGAGAGCGGCGCAGGAGAGAGGGAGGGACGGAGGGAGAAAGGATGAGAAAGGGGAAAGCGAGCGAGCGAGAGAGCGAGAGAGAGAGCGAGAGAGAGAGAGATAGGAAAGAAAGGGAGGCAAGAGAGAAGGGGAGGAGAGAGAGAGAGAGAGAGAGAGAGAGAGAGAGAGAGAGAGAGAGAGAGAGAGAGAGGGGGAAAGAAAGGGAGGCGAGAGAGAAGGGGAGGAGAGAGAGAGAGAGAGAGAGAGCGAGAGAGAGGGGGGAAAGAAAGGGAGGCGAGAGAGAAGGGGAGGAGAGAGAGAGAGAGCGCAAGAAGGAAAACCTTCCGGCCCCGATTTGGATTCAACATGCAAATGAGGGTCTTGAAAAACATCCCTGCTTTTAAAATGAGTATATAAAAAAATGTGTAGAGAAAATAAAGAAATATAGATGAAATATAGATGAAATATAGATGAAATATAGATGAAATATAGATGAAATAACCCCTGAAGCGGCATTGAGAGCAGCAGATACAGAGCGTTTCCTTACACCAGAAACACAATACCACTCTTCCAGTATCTTGAAGCCTCAGCTAGCTTGTGACGAGGCCCCTGCCGGCATAATGTTCAATGACGAAGGGGTTGCTATGCTTTGTTTCAATACCCTATAAGGAGGAGTTCTCTTCGCCTCGGATCGGGGAGATAACAGGAATACAGGAGAGAAAGACCCCCCCCCCCCCTCCCTCTTTTAATCCATCGGTGCACACAGCAATGCGTTTGATAAGAGGGGGGCTCAATGGGGATTTGGGGAGCAGGGAGTGAGGGCGGAGGAAGGTCTCTTAATAGGGACAGAAGCATTTGGTCGGAGAGATAGAGAGGGCTCCTATCAGCCCGGGGTTTAAAGCCTGTTAAGTCTCTCTACTACCCCCCTACCCCCCGCTCTCCCTCCCCTCGCCCCCTCATGCTCAAAACAGAGGCTTCATTAGTTCACTCAGAGCAACAACAAAAAATGGGAAAACCAGCTGACCCCTGATCCCAGCTCTCCCTCACAGAGATCAGTGAAGGATCAACACGCCAGAGGAGAGGAGCTCAGTCACCAGCGGTCAGTTCACATTAAAACTGCTGTAGCATTTCCATTTCCTGTCCCACTGACTAGAAAGTCATAACGACGCGCAGGAGGTAACGTGTTCTCATAATACTCCTCCAGCAACACCTCCCTGGAGACCGTAGCCGGACAAGAACATCAGGCTGGGTGGAACTTACAACCCTGTATAACCCCTGTCGTTATCGGGGAAAACACAGTTGGCCAGCTTAAACGCCTGCTCTTATCTCCGTCAGCCTGCATGGCTAGCTAGCGACCGTTTGTCCTTTCTGAGGTAACCATAGAGATACACACACTGAGTATAGCAAACGTTAGGAACATCTTCCTAATAGTCAGTTGCGTACCGTACCCCCCCCTCCCTTTCCATCTACACTGATTGAAGTGGATTTAACAAGAGACATCAATAAGATATCATAGAAGGTGAATCCAGGTGAGAACTATGTCATGGAAAGAACAGGTGTATTCGTTATTGTGTTTCGGTGTCCCGTCTGCATGCGGAGGGGGTGTATCTGTACAGCGCTGCGGCTGGCTGACTTACACTGGAGACGGGAGTTCGGGGCTATGAGACGTGCACACGGTTCTTGTCGTCCGCCCCTCAAAATAAGTCCGAAATGATTGTGATCCAGCTGGTACCTGAAGATCAGTCACTAAAACCTGAAACGCGTGCCATTTTCAGGCATTGATTGGTTGATTAGACCTGGAAGCTGTCCCCCCTGACTGAACACTGATGAAAGCATTGCAGTGCGGCGTGGGGGGGGGGCCATGGGCTAGCTGACACCACTGTGGTCGCGTGACGGCTGTGTGACATGGTTAATCCTGTGAACCACCTGACACCCCCAGCTATGACCTGCCATATGACCCAGGAGCAGGCAGCAGCAGCTGACTCTAAGCCCAACAAAGGACACCCTGACCTGGGGACGGGTGGGTCTGCCACCAGCTTCTCTGGAGGGTCCAGCACGGTACCGAGTTAGAGTCTGAAAACAGGCCTCACGGCATTTCACTGGTACACATCAGATGTTTGGATCTTTAACCTTCCCTGGCTGGGACTGGGAGAGAAGTTACTCTGCACTCCTTCAAAACGGTCACGCTCCCAGATTAACTTTTGCAAAAGTGAGAGCAGTCAGCTTTCCCCCCCCCCAGTGGGATTCTTGGAAGTCGTGGGAGCCCTCAGAAGTGAGCCTCGCCGCGTCCCTTCCACACCCCATCCGCAACATCACCATCATCATCTTCTTCACTCTCTGTCCACCCTAGCTCTCCCAGCTCCCTCGCTCTCCTCCAGAATAAGTGTGCCTGAGAAGAAAAACCTGGACTGGACTCAATCCGGGTGAAATTCTACAGGTATTATTCTGGAGCGGAGTCAGACTGATTGCGGGAGAAGCAGAGACAGACCCTGGAACTGCAGATAAGTCGGGGGAGAAACTTCAGAGAGACGGAAAACACCATCAGACTGAGAGATAGAGGAAGGGAGAGAGAAGCAGAAGAAGACAGGAAGAGGGAAAGAGAGAGAGATACGTAGACAGCTGGAGCTGTAGAGATTAGTGTTGAAAGCAGCTCTCTTGCCCTCTCCACTCTCTCTCCCTCTCTCTCTCGTTTGACGTGCGTTTGCTCCTGCAAGGTAGCGGGAGATTGATGGAGGTAGGCCTCCAGATGACTCCATTACCCATAAACAACCGCATCTGTCTGGGAGAATTAAATGGCCGCCGAGCTGAGCAGTGGCGCGCTCATCACCACCACTGCGTGTGAACGAAAGGCTGCTGGTTTGAATCCACGCGCCGATTAGGTGACACATCTTGCCGATGCGCCCTTGAGCAAGGCACTTAACCCGAACTAAGTCGCTCTGGATAAGAGCGCCTGCTAAATGACTAAAATGCCAATTCAATTTGCAGATTTTGCACACGTGGAGGGGACTGTTTCTAGAAAGGATTGGAGGGGACTGTTTCTAGAAAGGATTGGAGGGGACTGTTTCTAGAAAGGATTGGAGGGGACTGTTTCTAGAAAGGATTGGAGGGGACTGTTTCTAGAAAGGATTCAAATACATTTAAACAGAGGAAGGGGTAATGGGGTTGTGTGTGTGTGTGTGTGTGTGTGTGTGTGTGTGTATATATACTCACTCCATCATGGAGGGGGGGATGCTGCAGCAGTCTTGGATGGCGGTGAGGGGGGACGTCAGGTGGGCCGTGTAGGATGCCTCCACCACCTGCTTGTTCCTGTTCACCACGTCCAGGTAACGGTTAAACTTCTCGCGGATCTTCTTCGCAAGCTACAACCAATCACACACACACACACACACACACACACACACACACACAGTTGGATATAATCCTGTATAGAGCACATCATACGCAAGGTTCTCCTCAACATGGTGGAATTACTAGTGGAAAACAAAACCGCACACACACACACACAGTTGGATATAATCCTGTATAGAGCACATCATACGCAAGGTTCTCCTCAACATGGTGGAATTACTAGTGGAAAACAAAACCGCACGCACGCACGCACGCACGCACGCACGCACACACGATTCATATGATTATATTTTAGTACCTATTCCTTTTTTGTCAGGCTGGGTTGAAGCACATCCTTCAGATCTAGGTTCTGAACGCAGTCAGACAGGCTCCTCCTCTTTATTCCGAGTTGAGCACGGCCCCGTATAAAACGAAACCACAAGTCCTCGTACATACTTGGTTGAATTAACAAGGCAGAGAGCTGTGAACAACATCAAAAGTCCTCCGAACCCCGACTCCGCCTGAAATGCGGTTTCAACTTTGAGAAGAAGTCATGCCCCGCTACACAGTCGGCTGTACGGAAACCCGAGAGAAAAGACAAAGTGTGATTCCTGAAGAAACCAGACTTACATACAGCTCTGACAGACATACTGAAACCAGCCGTCTCTACACAGTCCCCAAATCCAGGAGCATTTCAAGGCAAGTCAAGTCTAGTTTCCAAACCTCGGTCCTCGGGACACATGTTGTTGTTGTTTTCCCCTGGCACTACACAGCTGATTGAAATAATCAACTAATCGTCCAGCTTTGATCATTTGAATCAGCTGTGTAGTGCTAGGGCAAAAAAAAAACACAAAAAATGACGTGGTTCCCGAGGACATAGTTTGAGAAACGCTGACGCAGAGCCGTGAGCACACGGAACACCCTTCTCTGTCAAACTGGTGCTTGGCTACAGAGCAGCAAGGGGAACTACCCCTCCCTACCTTCAGGCTCTGCTCAAACCCTAGAACCCAACCCGGGTCTCTTGGCCCTCCCGCCCGTATGAAATTAAAAATACTCATATCCCAGAGCAAGAAGTACAGCTTCATATGACACCAATTATTGTTTTGTAGCACCTACAGATGAAACAAGATGGCGTCTTAAAGGAGGCCTGAGTAAGGCCAAAATGTCAGACGCTACGGACAAATGACAAAGATATGTAAACAATCCTCCCCCCAAAAAGACCATTCTACGGATTCAATTGTGAAAATCCCCAAAGCCATGGTGTTTTTTTTTGTTGCTCTGGTCTTGTGAGAAATCACTCAAAAGGAAAAATGTGGTTCATTAAAAAAGGGGCAGATAATTGAATCGTGCTGGTTAGTGTTCGGCCTGACTAGGCCCCCGTCTGTCCTGTGTTAGTGTGTCAGCTAACGCTAGGCATACATTACAGCTCTCAGAGGGGGAGTTATGGCTCACTGCACGCATCTCAGAGCCTCTTTCAAAAAAAGGGTTCCCACCTGGGGGACACTAATAACGAGCGCACTAGCAGCTCCTCACAACAGGTTCTTGTTCCTACTCTGGAGCCAATGAAAAACCCCCACAGGGAACCAACCTCGTTAGAACCTACAGGACCGTGGCAACTCCCCCCCACTCCTACGCATTCAAGCACAGGCTACATAGCCTGCAAAAAAAGCACTGATAACGCACACAAACTCAGAACACACAGTAGGCTTTAAACAAGACTCAAAGACTCAAATCAAGTCACTACATTCCCTCACCGCCTGGAGAAAAGTAAATAATAACTTGGGAGAACCGCCTCTACCGGCCGCCAGTCTCCTCTACCGGCCGCCAGCCTCCTCTACCGGCCGCCAGCCTCCTCTACCGGCCGCCAGCCTCCTCTACCGGCCGCCAGCCTCCTCTACCGGCCGCCAGCCTCCTCTACCGGCCGCCAGCCTCCTCTACCGGCCGCCAGCCTCCTCTACCGGCCGCCAGTCTCTTCTACCGGCAGCCAGTCTCCTCTACCGGCAGCCAGTCTCCTCTACCGGCAGCCAGTCTCCTCTACCGGCAGCCAGTCTCCTCTACCGGCAGCCAGTCTCCACTACCGGCAGCCAGTCTCCACATCCCATAATGAGGCGTGCCTGCCAACACTGCCCAGGCCAGGAACAGGAGAAATATGCTGTGACCCATTAACCGAGCTACACCCAATCAGCCAGTCGCTGTTCCTATTAAGCCGCAAGCCCAACCGCTCCTCCGATTATGTCATTATACAGGGGCCAGCGGCGTCACCCTGAATTACAGTGCCACCCGATATGCGAGTCCAAAGATGGCACCATATTCCCTACATAGTGCACTACTTTTGACAAGGTCCCGTAAGGGCTACGGTCAAAAGTAGTGCACTATGTCGGTAGTAGGTTGTCATTTGGGACGCAACCAAAACTACTGTACCCCCTCCCAGACTGGGCCGGACCAGCAATCAGGACCAACGTGGACTCACTATTAGGTGCGTCTCAACCACGATTGAGCTGTCCGAGTGCCTTCACAGCCCTAGCCACAGCACGGTGTGGTTAAGACTGAGAAATACCCATTCATGAGTCCAGAGGAACGAGAAACCAAAAGACCTGCAAGGCACAGGTTTAGTGATTTAGAACTACTTTTCCTTAGCCAAAACCACCCTCCTTCTCCCCCTCTCTACCCACAAATCGCAACCAACCTCACCAACTACTCCCGGCCTTACTGTTTACTCCTCCCACCTTCACTACAACACACAACACACGTTGGGGCTCTGTGGTTGCTGTAGCCCTGACCAGACGGTCCCAGACCACACAGTTTCATTGTGTGGCTCTGGTTCAGGACTGTTACGGCTAGGTCTGGGTAAGGGAGGAGACCTGTGACCCGTGTCAGTACCAGGGTAGACTGGGAGAATGTCAGAGAATAAAATAGCCCATCAAGGTCATTCCAGGGAACTGATTTTGTTGTCGTTGTTGTTGTTGACACAGAAACCCCTCCGCGAGCCCTGACTGGCCTTTTACATAAATGTCACCGTCAGACTACAGCCTCCACACCTCTGGTCTACTAAGTCTCTGGGGGCTCAGGCACACTGATAGACAGACTGGGCTATTAGACTGGCGTGACCACCTCGTCCTCTGGCTACACACACACACACACACACACACACACACACAACAATGCGTCTATCTATAGGCTGTTTTGACCTCCGGCTAGCTGCCCATTGTCTGCAGTCTCTCTCGTTTTGCTGATTCCATCTTATCTCCCCAGAGGACCAAACAGACATAACGCGCAGGACTTCTAATAGGAAATGTCCACTCCACTGTCTGGCTCAGTCCACGTGGGATCTTCTTCATTTTGGTCTGAAATTCATTTCCTGGTAACACACGCCTTTCTTTACATGCCTCTGAGAAGAGAGCAGCAACCTGCACTGTAGAATTACAGTAAAAACACGAGCTAAAGCAAATAAACATCTAGAATCATGTTCATTACACTTTAAACATTTCTGGGATGAGTGGAGATGGCCAGCCTATGTCATTACTCAGTGGCAGATGTCATCACCCTGCTCGTCTCCTGGCTGAGTAACGAGAGGGAGATGGTGTCGGGGAGCCAGGGTGCCAGTCTCAAAGCCAGGCTTCTGTCTCTCTGTCTGTCTTTCAGTCAGTCTTTTTTCTTTGGGCTTCCTCCCCACTGTGGATTCAGCTCTAATTGGTGCTGTTTTGGCTGCCATGGTGCCAAAGTGTCATTTCCCACCTGCCTCCTAGCCGGGGAGAACCATGCCAGCAATGCCAGGGCTGGCACCGTCTGGTCTTAGCGAGAGTCTTAGAGGAATGCAATTGCTGCAGAGACACTGTCGTACATCTTGTCAATATTTTTGATGAATTCGAACAGCTTAAGAATCATTCTTTGAAGAAAAAAAAGAGAGAAAAGAAAAAAATACAGCTACATGGAAAAATCTTCAGCAAACATTTTATCAATCAAGGTATCTACTGGTCAGATGCATTTAGCATGGTTTCTGGAAATGTAATTCAAAATAAAAAGTTTTTTTAAACATACTGTAACTAAATGTCAGCACACGAGAAGTGGTAACCTCTAACCTAACCTACAGTCCACAGATGGATACTACTGGAGCCATATACTGTTCAAATGGAAAGTACCTCCACATTTTGTTACAGACTTTTTCTCAAATACATATTTTTTCCCTCAATCTACACATTATACCCCATAATTACAAAGCAAAAATGGGTTCATAGAAATGTTTGCTAATTTTTTTAATTTAAAAAAAAATCAAAAATATGGAAATATCACATTTACATAAGTACTATTTTCAGGTCTCTCCAGAAATGTTCAACCGGGTTCAAGTCCAGGCTCTGGCTGGGCCACCTAAGGACATTCAGAGACTTGTCCCGAAGCCACTCTTGCGTTGGTCTTGGCTGCGTGCTTAGGGTAGTTGTCCTGTTGGAAGGTAAACCCTAGCCCCAGTCTATGGTCCTGAGCACTCTGGAGCAGATTTGTATTAAGGATCTCTCTGTACTTTGCTCCGTTCATCTTTCCCTCAATCCTGACTAGTTCGTGCCTCTGAAAAACATCCCCAGAGCATGATGCTGCCGCCACCATGCTTCACCATAGGGATGGTGCCAGGTTTCTTCCAGACGTGACCCTTGGCATTCAAGCCAAATCTTGGTTTCATCAGACCAGAGTCCTTTACGTGCTGTAAAGGACTGGCTTTCTTCTGACCACATAGCAAAGGGGCTGAATACTTGTGTAAATAACTGTAAATCTCTTTTTTATTTTGGATACATTTGCACAAAAAAATAAAAACCTGTTTTCAATTTGTCATTATGGAGTATTGTGGGATGAGGGAAACATTTAATTTCATCCATTTTAGAATACGGCTGTAACGTAACAAAATGTGGAAAAAGTCAAGGGGTCTGAATACTTTCTGAATTCACTGTACAGGGAGAGAGAGCGAGAGGGAGAGAGAGAGGGAGAGAGAGAGAGGAGAGTGTTAGTTAGGCCAGGTTTAAGAACAGCCGCCATGCTAGCGCCCATATTGAACTTCATTCTTGAAATGTTGGTGATGTAACAACACGACAACTCCCTATGAAATGTTGGTGATGTAACAACACGACAACTCCCTATGAAATGTTGGTGATGTAACAACACGACAACTCCCTATGAAATGTTGGTGATGTAACAACACGACAACTCCCTATGAAATGTTGGTGATGTAACAACACGACAACTCCCTGTGAAATGTTGGTGATGTAACAACACGACAACTCCCTATGAAATGTTGGTGATGTAACAACACGACAACTCCCTATGAAATGTTGGTGATGTAACAACACGACAACTCCCTGTGAAATGTTGGTGATGTAACAACACGACAACTCCCTATGAAATGTTGGTGATGTAACAACAAGACAACTGAAATGTTGGTGATCCCTGAAATGTTGGTGATGTAACAACACGACAACTCCCTATGAAATGTTGGTGATGTAACAACACGACAACTCCCTGTGAAATGTTGGTGATGTAACAACACGACAACTCCCTATGAAATGTTGGTGATGTAACAACACGACAACTCCCTGTGAAATGTTGGTGATGTAACAACACGACAACTCCCTGTGAAATGTTGGTGATGTAACAACACGACAACTCCCTGTGAAAGGATCCGTTGTAAACAAGCAGAGCTGTGAACGTCACAGATGTTTTTATTGATTAGCATTCAGGATCAGTAGCTGTGGGGCAGAAACATATCTATCAAATGACCTATTGATTAAAGGGATCCAGTACCAACCCCTGTACTGTATGTTATACTGAGCCAGTGGAAATAGTAGTAGCCGGTCTACCAAACCATGTAGTCGAAACATCACCGACCACTGCAGTGCAGGAATGGGCAGTAAGCGAACAGTGCCAGCTTATTTGCTCTGCTCTGCCAACGGTGACCAGACCCATAACACACACACACACACACACGTATTGAGACATGAACAGACGCTGTTGTTTTGGCTCTGTACTCCATGATACAATGACTATGAGGTTAAAGTGCAGACTGGCAGCTTTAATTTGAGGGTATTTTCATCCATATTGGGGGAACTGTAGAGAAATTACAGCACTTTATGTACGAAGTCCCTCATTTTAGGGGACCAAAAGTATTGGGACAAATTAACGTGTGTATTAAAATAGTCAAAAGTGGAGTGTTTCTGAACACACACATGTGGACTAAAATCCACATGCTGCCATGACTACGGATAGTCCTGAATGAATCGTGAATAATGTTGAGTGAGAACCTTAGACGCACAAAAGATCATATCCCCAAGACACGCTAACCTCTCACCATCACAATAACAGGGGAGGTTAGCATTTTTGGAGGGATATGATATTTGTGCGTATGTAACCTTCCCACTCACCAGTATTCACCATTCATTCAGAACTCTCCGTACTCATGGCAGCATATGGATTTTAATGTAGAAGTGTTTAGAAACATTATATTCTTATATACTATTACGAGTGACTCCAAAATGGCACAATGCATTGTTTACCATTCATTTCTATTGGGCAAAAATACTCTGAAACACAACCAAAACAAACAGAAAATGCATCCAACAAGTTTGTAGAGTCACAAGCTGTAAATCATTGTGTTCTAGGAATATGGGACCAAATACTTAACTATTAACTACTTCAACACACATAAGTGAATTTGTCCCTTTTGGTCCCCTAAAATAGGTGGACTACGTACAATTATAAAATCAGGACATTTTAAACGAATCACCAGAAATAGATTTTTTTTAAATGTAAGCTGACAGTCCGCACTTTAACCTCAATAGTCACTCGTGGACGTGGCCTTTCTGAAGCACTTTTAAGTCACTGAATATTATCAACACACTGGACAAATAGACGTGGCCTTTCTGAATTTTTCAAAATGAATATTACTGTCCCCTCAACACACTGGACACCGTGGACGTGGCCTTTCTGAATCACTTTAACCTCAATAGTCACTGAATATTACTGTCCCCTCAACACACTGGACACCGTGGACGTGGCCTTTCTGAATCACTTTAACCTCAATAGTCACTGAATATTACTGTCCCCTCAACACACTGGACACAGTGGACGTGGCCTTTCTGAAGCACTTTAACCTCAATAGTCACTGAATATTACTGTCCCCTCAACACACTGGACACCGTGGACGTGGCCTTTCTGAATCACTTTAACCTCAATAGTCACTGAATATTACTGTCCCCTCAACACACTGGACACAGTGGACGTGGCCTTTCTGAATCACTTTAACCTCAATAGTCACTGAATATTACTGTCCCCTCAACACACTGGACACAGTGGACGTGGCCTTTCTGAATCGCTCGACGGGATTAATAACGTTTAAAAAACACACACATCTCGGGTTCTTAAGTAGCCTCTTTATTGCCAACCATGGGAGAGTGCAGATGAAATGGCATTAACTCAGTCTCTAACGCTGTATTAGAGTACAGGTAGAGGAGCCATGTTTCCATTCCAGCATCTCCTCGTCAGAGTGAAGCCTTCCTGCACAGACACTGTGTAGTGCATTAGAGAATGGGGGAGTGAAAAACAAAGACAACTTCAAAGCCAATGAGACAGCAGCTGTAGAATTTTAATAAGCCCTCCTTTCCTCTGATGATGGCTGTGTGTGTGTGTGTGTGTGTGTGTGTGTGTGGTGTTACTGCGTCACAAACACACACACACAAAAGCACCCAGTGACTCACCTGCTGTACTTCCGTCTCTCCGTTTGAGGTCTTCTCTGTGTACACAAACGAGTTGAAGATTCTCTGCAGACAGAGAGAGACAGGGAGAGACAGAGAGAGAGAGAGAGAGAGAGAGAGAGAGACAGAGAAAGAGAGAGACAGAGAGAGAGAGAGAGAGACAGAGAAAGAGAGAGACAGAGAGAGAGAGAGAGAGAGAGACAGAGAAAGAGAGAGACAGAGAGAGAGAGAGAGAGAGAGAGACAGAGAGAGACAGAGAGAGAGAGAGAGAGACAGAGAAAGAGAGAGAGAGACAGAGAAAGAGAGAGAGAGAGAGAGAGAGAGAGAGAGAGAGAGACAGAGAAAGAGAGAGACAGAGAAAGAGAGAGACAGAGAGAGAGAGAGAGAGACAGAGAAAGAGAGAGACAGAGAGAGAGAGAGAGACAGAGAAAGAGAGAGAAAGAGAGACATGGTTAGTATGCTGTAGAAAGACTTACTGCAGCCGTTCATTTAAAAAGAAAAGCTAAATCATTGCACACACATTATTCTGATTGCCTAAAGGCCCACTGCAAAAAATGTTATTTCCCAATGTTTTAAGCATATTTCCACACCATGAGGTTGGAAAAATACTGTGACATTAAAAAGTATATGTTTTTTAAAAAAAGTATAATTCCCTTTAAATGTAAGAGCTGTTTGAAAAGACCACCTGAAATTTCAGCCTGTTTTGGTGGTCTGGGGTTTTGGCCTTCCACGGTAACATCGCCATGCGGTAAATGATTTAACAGGCCAATAAGAAAGAGCTCCAAACCTCTCTGCCAATAACAGCTGGTCAAATGCTGCCTACAGGCTGACTGCCTGCAAAACAACCTGAACCCATTCAACATGTTTGGTGTAGGCAACATACTGTACAATAGACATCTTCCACAAATCCTAAAAACACGTTTGACCTAGGCATAAACCTATATTCTGAAGCAAGAGTAGATGTCCTTGTACAACCTCAACACCAACACAAACTCAATGAGTCCTCAAGAAAACAGTTTAACACCTGCATGGGTTGGTATGCTATTGCATACTGACACACCAAAACACACACTCAAGAACACAACTTTTTAAGCAAGCTTGTCCACCGAGTACCACACACACACACGCCCCCCAAAATATCAGGCACAACATTTAGTGCAAGGTGGAGGCACACTAAAAAAACAGTTAAATAAACGTTGACTTAAAGTGGCAGGTGTTTCACTGTAAGCTTCTCTGCTGCTACACTAGACACACACACCACCCCCCCTTGTCCAGTCCTGACCACACACACCACCCCCCCTGTCCAGTCCTGACCACACACACCACCCCCCCTGTCCAGTCCTGACCACACACACCACCCCCTGTCCAGTCCTGTCCACACACACACACCACTCCCCCTGTCCAGTCCTGTCCACACACACACACCACCCCCTGTCCAGTCCTGTCCACACACACCACCCCCTGTCCAGTCCTGTCCACACACACCACCCCCTGTCCAGTCCTGTCCACACACACCACCCCCCTGTCCAGTCCTGTCCACACACCACCCCCTGTCCAGTCCTGTCCACACACCACCCCCTGTCCAGTCCTGTCCACACACACCACCCCCTGTCCAGTCCAGTCCACACACACCACCCCCTGTCCAGTCCTGTCCACACACACACACACCACCCCCTGTCCAGTCCTGTCCACACACACACACACCACCCCCTGTCCAGTCCTGTCCACACACACACACCACCCCCTGTCCAGTCCTGTCCACACACACACCACCCCCTGTCCAGTCCTGTCCACACACACACACCACCCCCTGTCCAGTCCTGTCCACACACCACCCCCTGTCCAGTCCTGTCCACACACCACCCCCTGTCCAGTCCTGTCACACACACACCACTCCCCCTGTCCAGTCCTGTCCACACACACACACACACACACCACTCCCCCTGTCCAGTCCTGTCCACACACACACACACACACCACTCCCCTGTCCAGTCCTGTCCACACACACACACACACACCACTCCCCCTGTCCAGTCCTGTCCACACACACACACACACCACTCCCCCTGTCCAGTCCTGTCCACACACACACACACACCACTCCCCCTGTCCAGTCCTGTCCACACACACACACACACCACTCCCCTGTCCAGTCCTGTACACACACACACACACACACACACCACTCCCCCTGTCCAGTCCTGTCCACACACACACACACACCACTCCCCTGTCCAGTCCTGTACACACACACACACACCACTCCCCCTGTCCAGTCCAGTCCACACACACCACTCCCCCTGTCCAGTCCTGTCCACACACACACCACCCCCTGTCCAGTCCTGTCCACACACACACCACCCCCCTGTCCAGTCCTGTCCACCACACACACCACCCCCCTGTCCAGTCCTGTCCACACACACACACACCACTCCCCCGTCCAGTCCTGACCACACACACACTGTCGGACACATTACAGAGCAGAGGGGCACCAGCTACCCAGCATGCTTCACTCCACACCACTCCGCCCGCCAACGCAGAGTTCACTCCACTTTATTGCATTACCATGGTAACCAACCAACCAACCCCCCAATAAAGGTAGATGTCAAAACAAGCAGTGATTTATGGGACCTCACACAATCAAGAGGAGACTTGTCACGCTGAACTAGGTTCCTAGATGTCAACACAAGGAAACACTAAAAAGCCTGGCTGGTTTGATTCTCTCTACTGTAGTTGAAGTGGTTCTTCGGTCGACACTGGGGAGGGGATGTGTTGGTAAAACTTGGGGGGAACATAGAAGCACAAAGGCAAAAGGCTAAAAAAGCTACACAATTCACCCACAGTGTTATTTAGAAAACTACCCCGGCCTAGTCAATTGTGAAATAAACACATGGAGCACAAAAACAAACTGAACCACCACCACAGCTAGCTAGCTAGTGTTAGAGTTAGCTTAACACTGTATCGTTAGCTAGCTAGCTTGTGTTAGCGTTAGCTTAACACTGTATCGTTAGCTAGCTAGCTAATGTTAGCGTTAGCTTAACACTGTATCGTTAGCTAGCTAGCTAGTGTTAGCGTTAGCTTAACACTGTATCGTTAGCTAGCTAGCTAGTGTTAGCGTTAGCTTAACACTGTATCGTTAGCTAGCTAGCTAGTGTTAGCGTTAGCTTAACATTGTATCGTTAGCTAGCTAGCTAGTGTTAGCTTAACATTGTATCGTTAGCTAGCTAGCTAGTGTTAGCGTTAGCTTAACACTGTATCGTTAGCTAGCTAGCTAATGTTAGCGTTAGCTTAACATTGTATCGTTAGCTAGCTAGCTAGTGTTAGCGTTAGCTTAACACTGTATCGTTAGCTAGCTAGCTAGTGTTCAAATACGGCTCACCCTGGCTGGGCCAGCGGGGCCAGTTAATGTGACGCCCCTATTTTCTGTCTGATACCTAAAGCTTGGGGTGGCCTCTTCAATGACCAAACCCTCCCACCGCCTAATTGGCCCAAATCAACTACGTCTTATACACCTTTCACATAAGATTTACTTTTATATGACCCCCCCCCTTCAAAATGGCCAACTTTTTACCACGTTCTTGCCGAGATTAGACTTCTATACATTCCATGCCACGCTGGCGACGAGTGGGAGGGGGTGTGCAGATGCGGGTGGGCGTCTATTTGAATAAATCCAGGGTAAATCCATTTGAAAATCAATCACTTTGACAGCATCCCTTTTGATTTAAACACAACGTTCCATACATGTGTGCACGTTGAAGAAGCGACCAGACTGTGACTTCTTGGACCTGAATGACAAAAAACATTCAGGAAGATAAAGGTCCTCAAACTTGACCCTTTTTTTACATACGGGAACTACGCTCTGGTTCCCTGATCTGTACTACACCGAAACGCACAATGACGGGTATGTTCATTCTTCTCGTGTTTCACAAGTTTGGACAGCATAGTAAAGTAGAGTGCAGTGCAGTACAATACAGCACAGCAGAGTAGAGTGCAGTGCAGTAGAGTGCAGTATGGTTCAGCACAGTACAATACATCGTCGTTTACTCTACCGGGGTGGCAGGTAGCCGCGAGGTTAGAGCGCTAGAGACAGTAACCAAAAGGTTTCTTGGCTCAGGGAAAAACGAATCTGTTGCTGTGCCTTTGAGCAAGGTACTTGAGCCTGATTGCCCCAGGGGTGAGATACAATGGCGACCCTGACCATGACCCCACTCCCTGCGGGTGTCTCAGGCGGAGTTGGGATATGAACGAGTGAATGAGAGAGAAAGAATGGCCGGAAGAGGGGTTGTCCAGACCAACAGTTTTAACACTTGGTTAGACGGCCAGACGACAGAATTTGCTAAGAAAATCGCTATGAGCTGAACATAACAGTATGCCAATGGAAGGGATCACAGTAGCAGGTGACCCAATTGTGGTTTTGTGGCTTTGATTTCTTATTGTAGCCAATTCAGTTGGAGTAATTGCATTTCAGATTTTTTTTTTTTACCATAATCACTATAACTAATGGGTCTCTCTACCATTACTTGTTACTTCTGTGAACTTCCATTATCCTCCCTCTAAATTAGAAAACATCTTAACGATGTGTGTTTTTGGTAACGGAATTAGAAGGCACAAAAGCAGTATTTCTTCAACTTTCTGACGGTAAACATCTTCAAAGACCACATTTCCATCCGTTTATCCAGAAATCAGCCTTTACTTATGCCTAATTTTCAAGCCGGAGAAGGGTTGAATGTATCTATGCCTTAATTTACCAAAAAAAAATGGACTCTTAGCTTTTCATTTGACACCCAGTTTGTTATGCTCCTATAAATAAACACGTTGGTGCTCTCGTTGGTTCTTTTCAACGGATACGCCACGAGACATCCATGTCTTCGTCACTGGAAAAGATACATGGTCTAGTTTGATCTCATTTAAAAACTTAAGTGCTTATTTTGAACCTATTTTACATAATATTATATCATTATTACATTTTCTAACCTTTTTAACATCAATTATCAATTATTAATCAATTAATTATTATTAATTATCATCAATTATTAATATTATTATTATTATCAATTATCAAAAAAAGGCGTCAACTCAGATGTTCGGTCATAGTCACACATAGCATAGACATTTGACGGTTGTGTGTTGTGCCCGCCATCGGTTGAGACAGAGTGGGTGTCATTTCAATTAGGACTGGGAGATACGGTCAAAATATCATATCGTAATATACACAATACAGAATGACGTATTTGATGTTTTTGAGTAATACAAGTTCTAAATTTGCTTTATAAGTCATGCGTGACCCTAGGGTGGCACGAAATACAGTGCATTCGGAAAGTATTCAGACCCCTTGACGTTTGTCATTTTGTTACGTTACAGATGAAAATGGATTTAAAAATATATACAACATCTCAATCTACACACAACACCCCATAATGACAAAGCAAAAACGGGTTGTTAGACATTTTAGCAAATGTTTAAAAAAGTAAAAAGTAAAATCTTACATTTACACAAGTACTCAGACCTTTTACTCAGTACTTTGTTGAAGGACCTTTGGTAGCGAATAAATACTCGAGTCTTCTTGGGTATGACGCTACAAGCTTGACACACCTGTATTTGGGGAGCTCCTCCCATTCTTCTCTGCAGATCCTCTCAAGCTCTGTCAGGTTGGATGGGGAGCTCCTCCCATTCTTCTCTGCAAATCCTCTGTCAGGTTGGATGGGGAGCTCCTCCCATTCTTCTCTGCAAATCCTCTCTGTCAGGTTGGATGGGGAGCTCCTCCCATTCTTCTCTGCAAATCCTCTCTGTCAGGTTGGATGGGGAGCTCCTCCCATTCTTCTCTGCAGATCCTCTGTCAGGTTGGATGGGGAGCTCCTCCCATTCTTCTCTGCAGATCCTCTCTGTCAGGTTGGATGGAGAGCTCCTCCCATTCTTCTCTGCAGATCCTCTCTGTCAGGTTGGATGGGGAGCTCCTCCCATTCTTCTCTGCAGATCCTCTGTCAGGTTGGATGGGGAGCTCCTCCCATTCTTCTCTGCAAATCCTCTGTCAGGTTGGATGGGGAGCTCCTCCCATTCTTCTCTGCAGATCCTCTCAAGCTCTGTCAGGTTGGATGGGGAGCTCCTCCCATTCTTCTCTGCAGATCCTCTCTGTCAGGTTGGATGGGGGGCTCCTCCCATTCTTCTCTGCAGATCCTCTCTGTCAGGTTGGATGGGGAGCTCCTCCCATTCTTCTCTGCAGATCCTCTCTGTCAGGTTGGATGGGGAGCTCCTCCCATTCTTCTCTGCAGATCCTCTCAAGCTGTCAGGTTGGATGGGGAGCTCCTCCCATTTCTTCTCTGCAGATCCTCTCTGTCAGGTTGGATGGGGAGCTCCTCCCATTCTTCTCTGCAAATCCTCTCTGTCAGGTTGGATGGGGAGTGTCGCCATTGTTCAAATGAGATGTTCAAGTCCGGATTCTGGCTGGGCCACTGAAGGACATTCAGAGACTTGTCCCAAGGCCACTCTTATGTTGTCTTGGATGTGTGCTTAGGGTTGTTGTCCTGTTGGAACGTGAACCTTCATCCCAGCCGAATACAACAATTTGAAGGGGTGTCCACTACTTTTGTGTATATATAGCGCATGTATGGAAGAATGCATTCAAACCAAAAAGGGGTGTTGACAAAAAGTTATTAATTTGGCCGGTCTTGCATCGCAGTGCTAGCAGCGTCGCTACCGTTCCGGGTTTGATTCCGGGCTGTGCCGCAGCCGGCCGTGACTGGGAGCCACGAGCCGGCCCACACTTTTCCCAGCGTCACAAATTAACCAAATATATACAGACGGAACTTCGGTGAAACCAAATCACTTTGATTTGACACGTGACAGGCATTTGGTTGGTAGTAGGTTACTACGCGACTGAAGAGCAAAACAATCCACTTTGATACGCTACATAACGTGATGGCAAAATGTTCTGATCAGTGCTGATACATGAGCCAACTAGATTATCATCATCATGAGCAGCACTCAACTCCCCCCAGCCTAACTGGTTTTATTTAACTAGGCAGGAACAGTGGGTTGTTCAGGGGCAGAATGACAGAATGTCAGCTCGGGGATTCGATCCAGCAACCTTCCGGTTACTGGCCCAACGCTCTAACCACTAGGCCCCATTGTAGCCTAACCAACAGATTCAGTGAAAACTAAAATATGACATTGAGCACGGTTACATGCACACAACAATGCTGACAGTTTTAAAAATAGCTGACAAACCACAGCCAGAAAATAGAGAATCCTCAAATCATCCAGGCTGGGGATAGGGAGCGGACACAGGCGGCAAAGCATTTTCATTAGAAGGCTGTGACCAGGGAAGGTTGTGGTGGAGTAAAATAAACATTAGCAATTCAGTCACCTTCAAAGGCCATTCCGGAGCCTTGAGCCACAGTCATTTCGGGTTGGACTGGTGAGGGAGAGAGGGAGTGGGTTGAGGAGGGGAGTCAGTCACAGAAAACTACAGGATTTAATCCTCTCTTTAGGGCCGACTGATCAGTGGGCCAGGGTTTGGGAGATCCCCGTCGATCTGTCTGTCTGTCAGTCTGTCTGACACCCTGAAGGGGTGATGGAAACATGGACGCATTGCGTCGGTGTGGTGCACCAAGTTCCCACATACTGTGCCTGCATGTATGGGTGCATGTATGGGTGCATGCATGGGAGTATATATTCCAAGTGCTTCGCAGAGGGAGCCCAGGGGGTGGGCGGGAAGGACAGACGACTCGTGGTACAAACATCAACAGACGAAAAGACAGACCGCCTCTAGGAGGCCGAGATCGACTGAGGTAGTTGCTGCATCCTGCTGCAGGTACGCTGGTTCTCTTCTTGCCATCCCCACTCTCAGTGCACGAGAAAGGGCTAGAGCCGGGAGTCAGGCAACCCTAGTTCTGCCTCCGATGTGAAGGTTTTCCTCACATACTCTAACATAGATTCCCTGTTATCCACCATTTTGATTGTAGGGTTAGTTTCCATATTGCAGTGTATTTGATACTTGGAGCATTTTAGCTCTATATGCCGATATTTTGGGATTACTGGAGAAACCAAAGGGTTCACTATAGGGGAGAGTGGAACAAAGGGTTCACTATAGGGGAGAGTGGACCAAAGGGTTCACTATAGGGGAGAGTGGGTCCAACAAAGTCCAAAATGCGACACTTCTAAAACCTCAGAAACATGTTCTAGTTTATTAATGTCTGCATTTTAATTCAGCGCCACAGATTAAGGCAACATTTTCTAATTAAAGGACTGGGCCTGTCTGCAAAATGCATCACGTAATCCATTTCACTTGTCAATCTTAAGTATGAAAACGCACAGAATCTCAGTGCCGATAGGAGGCCGTTCCTTCTCTTACTCGAACGAAAGCGGTACCACGTGGGAGCAAACAAAAAGACCGCATTTTCTCCCTACATTAATGGATGAGCCAGTCACAATTAGTTTTTTTGTGTCTTTATTTAACTAGGCAAGTCAGTTAAGAAATTCTTATTTTCAATGACGGCCTACCGGGGAACAGTGGGTTAACTGCCTTGTTCAGGGGAACAGTGGGTTAACTGCCTTGTTCAGGGGAACAGTGGGTTAACTGCCTTGTTCAGGGGAACAGTGGGTTAACTGCCTTGTTCAGGGGAACAGTGGGTTAACTGCCTTGTTCAGGGGAACAGTGGGTTAACTGCCTTGTTCAGGGGAACAGTGGGTTAACTGCCTTGTTCAGGGGAACAGTGGGTTAACTGCCTTGTTCAGGGGAACAGTGGGTTAACTGCCTTGTTCAGTGGAACAGTGGGTTAACTGCCTTGTTCAGTGGAACAGTGGGTTAACTGCCTTGTTCAGGGGAACAGTGGGTTAACTGCCTTGTTCAGGTGGACAGTGGGTTAACTGCCTTGTTCAGGTGGACAGTGGGTTAACTGCCTTGTTCAGGGGGACAGTGGGTTAACTGCCTTGTTCAGGGGCAGAATGACAGATTTTTACCTTGTCAGCTCGGGGATTAGATCCAGCAACCTTTCGGTTACTGGCCTAATGCTCTAACCACTAGGTTACCTAGTAGCTAGCTAAGTGGACAGATGCAATGCACACAATACTAAATACTTCCTCCAAGATAGCTAGCTACTGTAACTAGTATTGACATAATTAAATCACAATGGATTAGCTAGTTTCCATGAAACAGCTGCCTGTGTTAGCTGCCAAGTTAGTGCAGTGTCCTTAGCTAGCTAGTGAATATGCTAACGTTAGCTAGCTAAACATTTGGCTATGGGCTGGAAATGGCAGTACGGAGAACGAATTCAATTGATTCTTTGACATTTTGCTAGGTGTCAACAAGGAATTTCTATAAAATAGCTCAAGATAGCTTGAAATCTAAACCATAAGCAATACGCACGGACATGCATTGCCAAACAGCGCCACGTTCTGGTTTGGAGTGATTTAACAAGGCTGAGTGAGTGGCTGACAACTTCCAAGGTCTTTGCTGTGTGAACACAAGAGATTACTTAGCACCTCTGAACAGAGTGTTGGCAGTCAATGTCGGCAGGCATTACTAACAATCCTACCATTGTGTCTGAGCTTTTACTAACGAACCCTCTGACCCTCAGGCTACGTCTCTAAATCCACATGTGTGTGTCAAATCACATTTTATTGGTCGCATACACGTATTTAGCAGATGTTATTGCGGGTGTAGCGAAATGCTTGTGTTCCTAGTTCCAACAGTGCAGTAATATCTAACAATATACAACAATCCAAAAGCAAAAAGAATTGAATCAATAAATATAGAAATGTTAGGACAACGTCGGAGTACGGAGTCGTGTGTGTGTGTGTGTGTGTGTGTGTGTGTGTGTGTACGTGCGTAGCTATGGAGAGAGGGAAAGGAATCACAGCCAAATGAGTTCACATGCAATTAGTTCCACATTTGTTTCTGTATTGTTGAAAATATGCCTCAGTTGTCATGGTACTCTGACTGAACCATAATAGATGACAGGTCAAGTGGCTGTTTATTGGATAGAAGGGGGGAAAAAACCCATCTTACAACTCACTTTAGGTCGAAAAAACATGGTTAAGCACAGAAATACTGGAAGTCCAGTACGAGTATGTCTGGTAGAGTAATGATCCCAGTTCGTTGCTACGCTAACCTACCGTGGCATGGGCCTAAACATTGAAAGGCCATAAATCACACCATGCCATTCCAAGGCCTCGGACCCAAAGAACCACATTCAATGGCTTCTCAGCATGGGGATACCCTCCTTAACCATCATGTTGTTAAGAACCTGGGTTATAGAATGGAGCATGTGGTAAACAGCAATACAGGCACCCCGCAACAACAAAAAACTCAAATGGCTCTTAAAAATCAAACCATAGGGGGGAAGAAAACAAGCTATATCATGATCACACCCATGTAGCAGCCTAGACTAGCCTGCCCTTTAAGCCTGATCTCTACTTTGGTGAACTCTGGAGGGGCCTCCCTTCCCCCTGCCTCGCCCTCCTCCCCCAGTCAAGGGAGAGAGGCCTGTCAGAGTGTGCGGCTCTGAAATAACAAACCCCCTTTTGTGCAAACAGCGGGGCCATAGAGAGGCCGGGACACCCAGCACAGAGCAGATCCCCTACACTGATCCCAGACATGTCCCAGCCTCCCAGGCCCACAGCACAGACACTGTTTGCTGCTCTACTCACTGCTCCAGTGGGCAGAATATAATGCTTTCCACATGTGAGGGAGAGAGGGGGAAGGATGGAGAGAGAACAATGACAACAGTGGAGGCTGGTGTTTTATTACAAACTTTCACTCGCCACACCTCTCCCCCCCGCGGCTACACCTTTCCCCCCGCGGCTACACCTCTCTCCGCAGCTACACATGCTTATTGTAAAGTGTACAAATGAGAAATAATGTATACAGGGAAATTTAAATCCAAATCAGAAACAAAGATACATTATTTTTGCTTGTAACTGAATTTCAACCCGAACAAGATCCACGCATTCTTTCAAGATACGGGGATTTGTCTAATGAGGCGAATAAGCTCAAGGCCCACAGGAACAGAGAAAAATAACTAGAATCTTTCCCGAACCTTTCACTACATACCTACGAAGACAGACACAGACCGACAGACAGACAGACGAGAGGAGAGAAGGGAGAGAGAGAGAAAGAGAGAGAGAATGATCAGTAAATATGGAAGGTGAATGCCAACTGCTGTGCCAAAATAACAGCTCAGTGTTCCATCTACCTGGAGTTCAAATTTACTTTTTTTTTTAAGTCTGTCTGGACTTCCTATAAGGCAGTTTTACATGTACACAGACACACAGACACAAATGAGATGAATTATTCTCTGCTCCCGTCCAAAAAAAGCACATTGTGAATTTGTGAGTCGTAAGTCTGCTTTGCTGCAGTGGCTGATGGGAGAGTGAAAGCAGCGGCGCCTGCGTCTGATCTCATCCTTCTGAAGGTGTTAGAAATCACGAGGTGAACCTTGCCTCTGTGCCAGCGCCGAACTCTGAGCTTCAAAGAGAAATCCACTGCTCGCAATAGGGCGACAAGTGGAGAGAATGGAAAACGAGAGAGGAGAGAGAGCTCACATCTCCGTCTGACATTCCCCGTACTCATCCATCTCCCCCGGATGGATCACAAAGCCCCCGCGCTCCCTCACTTCCTGCCCCACAGACAGAGCTCCGGACTGGGCTGGGGCCAGGACTACCCCCTCTGCCCTGGTGTCTACTGTTGGTTACCATGCAGCCTGGAGCTTTGGGTGGAGGGGGATCCAATCAAACCCAGATAGCAGCAGTGCTGTAGAAGGGGGCCAACAGGGAGGATTGGGCTGGTTGTAGTGGGTGTAGGCCAGGGGGAGCCGAGAGGTGGTTGTAGTGGGTGTAGGCCAGGGGGAGGAGAGGGCTGGTTGTAGTGTGTGTAGGCCAGGGGGAGGAGAGGGGTGGTTGTAGTGGGGTAGGCCAGGGGGAGCCGAGGGGTGGTTGTAGTGGGTGTAGGCCAGGGGAGCCGAGGGGTGGTTGTAGTGGGTGTAGGCCAGGGGAGCCGAGGGGTGGTTGTAGTGGGTGTAGGCCAGGGGGAGCCGAGGGGTGGTTGTAGTGGGTGTAGGCCAGGGGAGCCGAGGGGTGGTTGTAGTGGGTGTAGGCCAGGGGGAGGAGAGGGCTGGTTGTAGTGTGTGTAGGCCAGGGGGAGGAGAGGGGTGGTTGTAGTGGGTGTAGGCCAGGGGGAGCCGAGGGCTGGGTGTAGTGGGTGTAGGCCAGGGGGAGCCGAGGGGTGGGTGTAGGCCAGGGGGAGCCGAGAGGTGGTTGTAGTGGGTGTAGGCCAGGGGGAGGAGAGGGCTGGTTGTAGTGTGTGTAGGCCAGTGGGAGGAGAGAGGGGGATGTTGGGTTGGTGTAGGCCAGAGGAGAAGATGGGTAAGAGATTGTAAAACTGGAGCCAAGGTGTAGAGAAGTGGAGGGATTCTCCCTCAGCCTGGGAATTTTCCATCCTTCCCCATGGGCTTGCCATTTGAGTGGGGAGAAGAGCAGAACTAGCCCTCGTTCTGTAACCAATGACTTGTTAAAAAGGATACAACCAATCCAATGAGCTGAATGATACACTTAAATGAGTGAGTGACAGAGTTAAGAGAAAACCGTGCAGCGGTCTAGAAGACGTCAGAGAGACAGAGGACTGATCCAGGCAGCCATTTTATCTCCCAGAGTAGGGACGGAATCCATAAAAGAGACGGTCTGCAATCGGGCAGAGCACACCTGGATCTGACGACCAAGCACAGCTTAACCCAGTATAACCACGCCCCAGTCAGACTGTGTTCCGTGTTGAGGACGGCAGGCAGAGGCGCTGCTTAACCCAGCTTAACCACGCCCCAGTCAGACTGTGTTCCATGTTGAGGACGGCAGGCAGAGCACACCTGGATCTGACGAACAAGCCCAGCTTAACCCAGTCTAACCACGCCCCAGTCAGACTGTGTTCCATGTTGAGGACGGCAGGCAGAGGCGCTGCTTAACCCAGCTTAACCACGCCCCAGTCAGACTGTGTTCCATGTTGAGGACGGCAGGCAGAGGCGCTGCTTAACCACGCCCCAGTCCGACTGTGTTCCATGTTGAGGACGGCAGGCAGAGTCAGACGGAGACGCGTGGCGGCAGAGGCCTTCCGCTCGGTCCCTTCAGGACATCCACAGACAAGTCAAAGGGAGTAACATAAACCCTAGTGATTTAGAAGAAGAGGACTGAATTCTCATACAAAAAAAATAGGCTACGAAACAATCCATTATGTCCAGAGTTGGGGTCATGATACGGTGTTCTGGGATAAGAGGTAGTGCTCTCAAGGAGGACACGTGACACTTCTGTAATGTCTGTGGTCCTCCACCGCTGAAGGCATTTTTTTACACTAGAGCTTGTCTAAAGGCTGTTGGGGTTTCCATGCTCCTTACAGAGACATCCCTTTCACGTCAGGACGACGACCCGAAGTAGACCCCCCTGCTGCGCACCCCGACGTATAACGTCAAACAAATTGACAACGGAAAGACTTTCCCACCGCGGCTATCAAAGTCTCACAACTGAGCTCCGTCCAACTTCTCAGACTTGATCTCTCTCACACACACACACGTCTGGATGGGAATAACAGCATGTCACTAACGTGGGACCTGTTCCAACACAAGCTCAAAACCAAATATATCTAAGCCCTTCCATTAAGCTGATACAAATCCTTGAGAGTTGGGAGGCCAGAACAACCTCCCACTGTATGGAGGTTGGTAACAATCCTGGAATGCACAGATGAGACTACTTGCCACTTTTTACGAGGAGCGGAGTGTAATATTGTCCGGGATATTGGACGGGCCAAGAATCATTCAAAAAGAAGGCGTGTCTGCTGTTAGTACAAGACATTGCACGCCATATGCCAGAGTGTGTATTTCACATGATGCTATATTGCAGAGCAGCTTTTAGAGTGCCTCGAAGTATGTGTATCGCTTTTTTGTGATTGATAAGACGGACGGTGTTTGTTGTGTGCACACTTACCCACGCCTGACCAAGCGCGTGCGTTTGCCATTATGGGTCACTCTTTTGAACCCTGCCCTCAGCACCGCCTGGCTCTGACTAAACTACGCCCTCGGTGCCCTCTCCCACCCGCGGTGCTCACAGATGACCAGGCGCCTGGCAGGCCAGGTTACCCTGTGCCCAGGGTCTCACCCATACCTTCTGTAGAGGAGACCTCGTGCCAGCCGCTAGCTAGACCCCCGTGCCAGCCAGCCAGCCAGCCGCCCTGGCAGTGCCAGACAGAGTCACACTCTGGTGACAGCACCCCATACTGGAGTCTTTCACTGTGAAGAGAGAGATGGGTGAATGAGAGGTGGGGAAAGAAGGAGAGAAAGAGGACGAATGAGAGGCTGAAAGAGAACAGAAGTGGCATCTGTCCATCCTGCTATACGGCGTATGTGGGGAACGTAACTTTTGAACATACTTTGAGGAAGTAAGCGTTTTTCCCCCAGATAGAGTAATTCTGATGTCCCAGAGAACGTGTTTAACAAAAGTCTAACAAGGCAAACACACAGTGTCTGAAGGCTTGTTAACGGCCCCGGCTCAAACCACCTCCGAGGACACAAAGCCAACAGCTTCCCAACCATATCGACGCGTAGAAAGATCTGTCTTTCTACTTCAGAAGAAGCTAGCACAGTACTGGCCTGAAGTTCTCTCTGAAGCACAACAGAGATCATCAGGACATGTGAGAAGGAGACAGAGCAGGAGAGGGAGGGAGAGAAGAAAGGGATGAGCAGTAGTCCTGGGGTGGTCCTCGTCCTCCACTTTCAGTGTGTGATGTGAGATCTTGTCTGGCTGTAGTTTCGGGGTCTTTGTTATAGAGGTCGACCGATTATGATTTTTCAACGCCGACACCGATTATTGGAGGACCAAAAAACAGCTGATTTTATATATATATATATATATATATATATATATATATATATATATATATATGTAATAATGACAATTACAACAATACTGAATGAACACTTCTTTTTACTTAATATAATACATCAACCAAATCAACTTAGTCTCAAATAAATAATGAAATATGTTCAATTTGGTTTAAATAATGCAAAAACACAGTGTTGGAGAAGAAAGTAAAAGTGCAATATGTGCCATGAAAAAAGCTAACGTTTAACTTCTTCGATATAAGGGACGCTCTTAATTTTTGGATAAAAAACGTTCCCGTTTTAAACAAGATATTTTGTCATGAAAAGATGCTCGACTATGCATATAATTGACAGCTTTGGAAAGAAAACACTCTGACATTTCCAAAACTGCAAAGATTTTATTTGTGAGTGCCACAGAACTGATGCTACAGGCGAAACCAAGATGAAATTTCAAACAGGAAGTTCCCCAGATTTTGAAGGCGCTGTGTTCCAATGTCTCCTTATATGGCTGTGAATGCGTCAGGAATGAGCCTACACGTTCTGTCGTTTCCCCAAGGTGTCTGCAGCATTGTGACATATCATTGGAAGATTGACCATAAGAGACTACATTTACCAGGTGCCCGCTTGGTGTCCTCCGTCGAAATTATTGCGTAATCTCCAGCTGCGTGTATTTTTCCATTTGCTTCAGAGGAGAAATCCAACTGCCACAAATGATTTATCATCAAATAGATATGTGAAAAACACCATGAGGATTGATTCTAAACAACGTTTGCCATGTTTCTGTCGATATTATGGAGTTAATTTGGAAAAAAGTTTGGCGTTGTAATGACTGCATTTTCGTTTTTTTTTTCTTAGCCAAATGTGATGAACAAAACGGAGCGATTTCTCATACACAAATAATATTTTTGCTATCTAACAGAGTCTCCTCATTGAAAACATCCGAAGTTCTTCAAAGGTAAATGATTTTATTTGAATGCTTTTCTTGTTTTTGTGAAAATGTTGCCTGCTGAATGCTATCTATCAATACTCTTACACAAATGCTTGTGTAGCTATGGTTGAAAAGCATATTTTGAAAATCTGAGATGACAGTGTTGTTAACAAAAGGCTAAGCTTGTGAGTGAATATATTTCTTTCATTTCATTTGCGATTTTCATGAATAGTTAACGTTGCGTTATGGTAATGAGCTTGAGGCTATGATTATGCTCCCGGATACAGGATTGCTCGACGCAAGAAGTTAAGTTCCTTGCTCAGAACATGAGAACATATGATAGCTGGTAGTTCCTTTTAACATGAGTATTCAATATTCCCAGGTAAGAAGTTTTAGGTTGTAGTTATTATAGGAATTATAGGACTATTTCTCTCTATACCATTTGTATTTCATATACACCTTTGACTATTCTTATAGGCACTATAGTATTGCCAGGCTAATCTCGGGAGTTGATAGGCTTGAAGTCATAAACAGCGCTGTGCTTCAAGCATCGTGAAGAGCTGCTGGCAAACGCAGGAAAGTGCTGTTTGAATGAATGCTTACGACCCTGATGCTGCCTACCACCGCTCAGTCAGACTGCTCTATCAAATATCAAATCATAGACTTAATTATAATATAATAAACACACAGAAAACTAGCCTTAGGTCATTAATATGGTCAAATCCAGAAACTATAATTTCGAAAACAAAACATTTAAAAAACGGAACCATTCCGTATTTTATCGAATGGGTGGTAACCCTAAGTCTAAATTTTGCTGTTACATTGCACAACCTTCAATGTTATGTCATAATTATGTAAAATTCTGGCAAATTAATTACGGTCTTTGTTAGGAAGAAATGGTCTTCACATATTTCCCAACGAGCCAGGCGGCCCAAACTGCTGCATATACCCTGACGCGAATGCGCTTTTGTTAAATCATCACCCGTTTGGCGAAGTAGGCCTTGATTCGATGATAAATGAACAGGCACCACATTGATTAGATGCTACGCAGGACAAGCTAGTTAAACTAGTAATATCATCAACCATGTGTAGTTAGCTAGTGATTATGTTAAGATTGATTGTTTTTTATAAGATAAGTTTAATACTAGCTAGCAACTTCCCTTGGCTCCTTGCTGCGCTCGCGTAACAGGTGGTCAGCCTGCCACGCATTCTCCTCGTGGATTGCAATGTAATTGGCATTCAAAAATGCAGTTTTGAAAAAATTTAAATCAGCCATGCCAATTAGTCGGTCGAGGCCAGTTATGGAGTTCTGGACTCTGACGATCACGAGAAGAGTTGACCCACCCTACAGGAAGAGCTCCGACTGCCTCGTCATACTTAGTCTGGAATGGCCAACACTCCAGTGACTTAGCCTGCAAGACATCACCTATACATAGAGAACCTTCCCTGGCCTTGATAGCAAAACGCTTGCTTACTGTAGCATTTCCTAGCATTTGCTAGCCCAGCATAGAATTTCCTGGCCTGGCCACATGTCCTAGTTTGACATTAGTCTAGCACTGCACAAGACATGATTAACTCCCCACACAATTTGTGTTGGCTAGCAAGGGTGCTAAGGGGAAAGGAAAGGGACTGTGGTGAGCAAGGAAGGAAAACATCAGCCCAGTCTAGGCAAATAAAGGAAACGAGCGCCCCGCTCACACATCACCAGAAGACGTTTTGGTCATTGCAACTCTGACTCGTTCATGCCGCCACTAGACTGTGACTGCTGCTGGCGTCACATCCACACGCACACTGATAAATGAATTAGCGCC
Source organism: Oncorhynchus nerka (assembly GCF_034236695.1). Classification (NCBI taxonomy): domain Eukaryota; kingdom Metazoa; phylum Chordata; class Actinopteri; order Salmoniformes; family Salmonidae; genus Oncorhynchus; species Oncorhynchus nerka. The sequence goes on along the minus strand of NC_088412.1, from coordinate 47,531,186 downwards.
TTCAGAGAAGGATTATGTGCGGGCGAGCCCCTTGTGCGGCAGGAAACCACAATGCCAAAGAACACACGTAAAACACTCCGTGCACAAACAGGCACGCAGAATCTCCATCCACCCCGGCCATGGTTGAGCAGAGAGGGGAGGGAAGTACTTGATCAACCAAGCGACTGCATGGAAAGACACCAGTCGACCTCACACTCACGCGCCAGACAGTAGGAACATTGACAGATGTTCACGGGACGTTCCTATAAGGATAAAACTAATCGCCCGTACCGTTTCCTCTGGAACAATGAGCTTCATCTCGACCGAACTAAAGCCTACAACAAAGGGAGATAGAGGAAGGAATGACAGAGAAAGGCAGGGGAAGAGCTGGAGGCAGAGAACAGGCCTGTGCTTCAGAACTAGCACAGCAGCAATAATAACTAAACCACACCGCTCTATCTAGCACGGCTGTGAGGCATTTAGTATTGAAATAACATTTTTCAACATTTTTTACCAGGCTTCTCATTAAAAATAAACTCATGTTTGCTTTTCTCCCTTAAGAGAGAGAGAGAGAGAGAGAGAGAGAGAGCGCTGGGAGCCGAGAGAGAATCTAGAGATGTGTTGCAGCTGGGAAATTCCATGGTAAACGGAATTACACAAAAGGAAGAAAATGTATGCACTCACTATTGTAAGTCACTGTGGATAAATACATAGGCTAAATTACTCAAATGTAAATGTACGCCGAGACTCAGATTTTTTACTTAAAAAATGTATGCCAAACAAAAAAGTGATTTCAACGCTTAGCAAACCATCCAACTTTGCATAAGGACGACTTTAAAACAAGTTACACAGAACTGTGCAGGTGCACAGCAAAAAATCTCTCAGTTTATGCGACCAAGCTTCCCAAAAACGTCGTGATTTTGACAACGAGGACCTTAAATCGACATCCCCAGAGTCAGATGAACTCGGGGATACCATTGTGAATGTCTCTGCGTGAGGTTTGAAGGAAGTTGCTAACCAGCATAACAGCTAACTAGCGTTAGCGCAGTGACTAGAAGTCTATGGGTATCTGCAAGCATGATACTGGGCCATGGCCTCAGTGGGCCTGATCTGACTTGGGGCAAAGTCAAGGCCTTTTTACATAACAATGACTAACTATTTACACCTTCTCAAACACCTTCTCAAAAAGCAACTGTTTTGATTAGGCAGGGGTTGTTGATTCTGCTCTGCGCAAGTCTAGCTATGGAAAATATTTCCCTAGTATTACAGCATACACGACTGTAAAACTGGTGTTTCAGTTGAAAAGCACCACTTGAGTTTGAAAAAAATATTTTGGTTATTGGACTACAGTAAGAAGTGATTTTACACCCGGTAACAGAATTACAGTAATGGCACTGCATAATGGGTCCCTGGTCTGTAGTATACAGAATTATTACTTTAAAGAAAAGCCACAATAGTGGACTTTGCGTTTAGCCTTCAAAATAAAAGTATGGCATAATTCTACTATTAATATTCATTTGCATCACTGTCAATGACATTCTTTTATTTTGAAGGCAAACCGCAAATTCCACTATTGTGCCTAATCCTTATTGTGGCTAGCTTCACAACACATAACCCGGTCCGGTCGAGCATGAAGCTAGCTGGCCAGATGAAGCTAGCTGGCTGCATATAACATTAGCTTTGGGCAACAGGGTTAACCTCTTCAGTCGACCCTCTACTTTTTTGAACATTCTGTTAAAAATCGCGCAACATTTCAGCGCCCTGCTACTCATGCCAGGAATATAGTATATGCATTTGCTTAGTCTGTGTGGATAGAAAACACTCAGACGTTTAAAAAACTGGTTAAATCACTGCTGTGGCTTTACCAGAACGGCATTTACATCGAAAAGCACAGGAAAAACTGATCACTGAAAATGGGGAAAATATATCCATGCGCTACTTGAACCCATTGATAAACGTGAACCACAATTAATTGACTGAGGTTGCAGTACCTATAGCTTCCACAGGGTGTCTAGAGTCTTGTCATTTCCCTTAGAGTTTTTTCTTGGTCAAACACATACAGGACACCGTATCTCCTCCAGGCCTAGGACCGGATATTTTCGTTGAGTTTCTAGCCGGACATTTTTCCAGACGGACATTTTTCTTTACATCGCCTCCTGATGAATTTTATTGCTTATTAACGTTTACTAATACCTAAAGTTGCATTACAAACGTATTTCGAAGTGTTTTGTGAAAGTTTATCGTCGACTTTTTGAATTTAAAAAAATGACGTTACGTTTTGAAACGATGTTTTTTTCGTTTATCACACAGTCTACATATAACGATATCTAGGCTTTATATGGACCGATTTAATCGAAATAAAGACCCAAATAGTGTTTATGGGACATCTAGGAGTGCCAACAAAGAAGATGGTGAAAGGTAATGAATGTTTTCTATTTTATTGTGCGGTTTGTGTAACGCCGAAATGCTAATTATTTTGTTTACGTCCCCTGTGGGTCTTTTGGGGTGTTGCATGCTATCAGATAATAGCTTCTCATGCTTTCGCCGAAAAGCATTTTAAAAATCTGACTTGTTGCCTGGATTCACAACGAGTGTAGCTTTAATTCGATACCCTGCATGTGTATTTTAATGAACTTTTGAGTTTTAACTAATACTATTAGCATTTAGCGTAGCGCATTTGCATTTCCAGAGCTCTAGTTGGGACGCAAGCGTCCCGAGTAGAAGCAACAGGTTAAGTAGCTGGTTAGCGATTTATTTTCATGAACTGAAGTTCAACTTCAATAGGCGAACAACAATACTTAAAATTATTCCTAAATCATTGCTAAGAATTAGTGGTGTAACGGACCGTAGCTGATCCGTACGGATCACCCCCCACGGTTTGGCACGTGAACCACGGATCAATTGTGAAGTTTAACCATCCGTGTGAAATACAGTTTTACAGCCGCCGTTACTTTTTAAAGTAATAATTCCCTACATCTCGGTGCAGTGAAAAGATAAAGAGATGCGTCCTGTGTTTTACTCGGATGCCTGAAGGCTGGTTTGATTATTTTAGAAAGCAGTTGTGTTGTCGCTGTTCACGTGAACGGGGCTGAATCCCAACGAATCAGTCCTGGATGCTCGCATTGCAACAAGCCGAGAAGGAAAAAAAAGAGCCGTGGAGGAGCTGAAGAACTGGAAAAGACTCCCGCTTCATTTAAGTCTCGCGTGTGGGAGCATTTTGGCTTCCCTGTCAAATATGATGACAGAAGAAGGGTGGTGGACAACACCATTAGGGTTTGCAGGCATTGTGCCACAAGAAATCCGTATGATCATGGAAATACAATGAGCGAGGCCACACATTTAGAGCGTCATCACCCTGGTGTGTCGGTGACGGGAGACAACTCAGCCAAGAGACAACAACTTCTCACCGCGACCTTTTAAGCAGCCCTTTGCTGCAGAATCAGACCGGGATAAAACCATCACCAAATCGCTTGGGATGTTTATCGCTGCAGACATGAGGCAGCACTCTGTTGTGGTACACAAAGGGTTTAAAAATACGGTGAAAGTGCTTCAACAACGCTACGAAATCCCCTGGCGCACCCACTTCGGAATGAAGATCGTGCCAGATCTTTATGAACAGGAAAATATCTAAATTGTCAACAAACTATCCCAAGACATCCTCTGTGTCCCTCACCACAGACGGGTGGACCTCAAGGGCAACGGAAGGCTACGTGACTGTGACTGCTCACCACACCACAGAGGAGTGGGAGATGCGAAGTCCGGTGCTACAGACACACCCCCTCTATGAGTCACACAGGCACAAATCTGCCGCAGGTACTGCTTAGGTGCAGTAGAAGAGTGGAAGCTAGAGGCGCCAAATAGCAATATCCCAACCACCACAGATAATGCCAAGAACCAAGTAAATGCAGTGATAGAGGCTGGACTGGGGCCACAGATACCTTGCACATGTGATCAATTTAGCATCCCAAAGGGGAATCTCAGTGAACCAGATGTTCCGGAAGGTGGTTTCCCTTTTCCACCGAAGCACAACAGCCGCTCATGTGCTTAAGACCGAACAAGAAATGTTACAGCTAATGACCCACGACCTCATACACGATGTCACAACAAGATGGAACTCCACTTATGACATGATGGAGCGCCATCTTGAGCAGCAGGCAGCTGTATACTCTGCAGACACCTGAAAAAAATTAAGACATTGTCACCTTGTCTGATGATGACGTGAAAGTGTCAGAGGAGGTCCTCCAGGTGCTCAAACCTCTCAAAACGGTTACAACCCTATTGAGCACTGAAGCTGCACCGTCTGTGTACCTGATCCTACCTCTGAAAACAAGGATTCTACGATCCATGGACCCAAGTGAGGAAGACGCACCATCACTAGAGATGAAAAGGCTGCCATAAGAGAGGACCTGAGCCCCAGATACACCCCCCTTAAAGTACAGGAATACCTCCATAGATCGACTGCACGGGATCCAAAGGTTCGAGTCCCTGCCTGTTTGAGTCCCTGTCTCACCCAGACCCTGCCTGTACGAGTCCCTGTCTCACCCAGACCCTGCCTGTACGAGTCCCTGTCTCACCCAGACCCTGCCTGTACGAGTCCCTGTCTCACCCAGACCCTGCCTGTACGAGTCCCTGTCTCACCCAGACCCTGCCTGTACGAGTCCCTGTCTCACCCAGACCCTGCCTGTACGAGTCCCTGTCTCACCTAGACCCTGCCTGTACGAGTCCCTGTCTCACCTAGACCCTGCACTACACTGGAGGACATAGTCATCTCACCACTGAGACTGTTGCCACTGAAGAGAAAGAAAAAATACACTGCAGTCTAATCTTGGGTCTATTGCTATTAGAATCTTCCATTTTTGAATTGGAATAATAATGGCTTTTATTAAATGTTCTTGCCACAATTATAGTTCTATGAAATATGAAAATAAATATTTAGTTAGTTTAATAGATCAAGTCATTTTTTTCTGCAGGGTCAAGCCACCGAGCCGACAGGAGCAGACTCTGAGGCATCGCCTCCTTCAAAATAATTTGGCAATGAAGGAGCTTTTCGGGGAGACCTTTGCGAGCAAGGACACAGGCAAGACGTTTGCCAACACCAAAGAGGAGATGGCATCCTACAAGGCAGCAAGCAGCATTCCAGTGGATGGTGATCCACTGGCATGGTGGAAAAGCAATGAGTGTAAATACCCTCACATTGCCATGATGGAAAGACGCTACATGGCAGTTCCTAGCGAGAGGTTGTTCTCCACGACAGGGGACATAGTGACTGCAAAGAGGTCTACCCTCTCCCCAGACAATGAAGACATCCTTATCACTTTGAAAAATAATTTGAAGTTATAAGCTCAGGTCTGCTTTTCCTTCTTTTTAAACTTTTTTTGTTGATGTGGACACAGGCTATTTTGTTTCATTCGCTGTTGTCCAAAGGAAGAAGGTATCATGCCTCATATTGCACTTTAATTTAAGTAATAAACGGAAGGGAAAGTTATAAGTCTCCCTTTTTTAATCGCCGATCTGAAAAAGGATGCGATCCGTGACTCAAAACCACGATCCGATCTGAACCCCGAGTTGTGTGATCCGTTGCACCAATAAGAATAATGAAAATGACTGTCGTTTCTACTGGTCATCGTTTTCAGGCTGGTTGTAATTGGTGCTAGCTCGGAACCAAGCTAAAGCTAGCTAGCTAGCTACCCCAGAAGTTGCGGTCAAACAAATGATCCTTTATTGACAACGCGGTAATGTAAAACACATTGTTCGTGGCCCGGTGTTGGTTTGCAGACTTTTCTGTACAGCTTTGACAGAGCTACTGTATCTGTTTTGACACGCAAAAGACCCAAATGGTGTTCCATAGTATGTATGTCGTTAAGCTAATAGCAGTGACACTATTACTGTGTAAATCCGGTAGGACAACGTCTGAAAAATAGCGCACTTGGTAGTGTGTACCGGTGCTCGACCAGTCGGCGAAAGCCAACATCACCCACGACAGAGAACAGTTGATTGTTGATCCATTATCTTGGATTTTGCCTTTGAGTTGTCTTGCTGAAATATTCTTACTCTTTCAAATGACTGCTCGACTTGTTGACTGCCTGATCCACACAGCAGACATTGTGGGCTAGGTTAGGAATGCTGTGTTGCACGTGTTGACTGCCTGATCCACACAGCAGACATTGTGGGCTAGTTTAGGAATGCTGTGTTGCACGTGTAGCGCTAAATATTACGTGGTGTCATTACGTCATGTACCTACGTTAAATAGGTATGTAGGCATTTTTAGCTAATATCGTCCGATTCCAATATGTTCACCGATATATCGTGCATCCCTAGATATTTGGTAGCGTTACAAGGCAATGTTTCTTAAACTTTCTCCCAAAAAGGTGTGACTATTAGTTGGCAGGGTTATTTACTTCAACATTACTGTGACTTCCTGGTAGATGTTTTCTAAGACCTCTTTTCAATCCGTTTGACCAGAAATCAAAGCCATTAGTTATGGACACCTTTTCAGATGGAAAATGGTATCTATGCAGTCATTTCCCTCCAAAAAGAGAGATTCTTAACTTCATTTGTCACCCAATTTGATATGCTCATATAAAACTCACCTTGGTGCTCATGGGTCTTTTTACATGGAAATGACCAGCTGTTGGTTTTGGCGCGAGTTGAAATGCCCAATGGAAGCACCGGGGTTCTGACAAACTCACTCACACCTAATCCTTTGTTTTAAACCCAAACAACAATGGCATCTGGATGAAAGACTAAGACGTGCCAAATCCTGGTTTTAACCCAGCGGGTGCCAGACTCAGCTGAGATAACCAATGCAGAGAAAAGGCAGAGGCAAATACAATACACTAACCACCGAGAGCTCACCGCACCAGACCCCATGGCCAAGGCCCTTCAACACTGGATTACCAGCTGAATGGAATGAGAACAGGAAAAACATCCGTGCAGTGTTCCACTACGTTCCAGATAGCTAGAACACGTTAGGGAACATTTACCCAAGGATAAAGCAACGCGAGGGGGAATTGGTGAATGATTTCACCACACAAAGATATGGTATGAGGTGTGAACCGAAGCGAGCTGTTGTTGTGTCTACATGTGTCAAACACAGTCTACTGACAGCGAGCATACGGGGAAATCTCCCAAAATATGCAGTGTTCTCTCAGCTATTCAGCCACAATCATTATTGTGGGGACACTGTCATTGTGGATTTGTGTGAGAGAAAGTTGAGACAGATATTTTGGTTTTTCCCCATTGAGACCCCCACACACCAGTGTTTTACCTTATTGTAAGCTCTGGGGTCATTGTATACATCAGGAGTGTGCCGCTAAAGACACGTGGCAAGCAGAATCAACAACCTCCGCATCATTCAAGAAGGTATTAACGTTCACAGTTACACTATAGCCACCGGGCGTCCGGGCACGTCCCGTAACGCACTCGCGTTGCGTCACGTCCAATGGCAGTGTCCTCAAGAATCACAGAGGTTCAATTCTCGATGGATGACGTGCACATTCCATCTTTGTTGAACATGGCCTCGACTATACACCACTGGTTGTTTTAGTATGTGTGAAATCAAGAAGCTACTACTAGCAAACTAGCTATATCGACTAGCTAAGTTCACAATGTAAACAAAAGCAACTTGTGAAATCAGAGTGTAATTTAATACAACCACTAGCAACAATTGAATGAGTACCCGCAAAAAAACTGGACCAAAGTTATTGTACTTACACATTATTGATGAATAAGCTACAGTACAAGTAGGCTAAATAGAATAAAATATGCCGTTCCACTCTCAAAAACACGCCTCCTGTAAAACAGCACATTGCGGCGCAATACAGTGGAGCTGAAGCGTTAGCCGTTATGTAAATGCACACTGAAAAGTGCCTTGGCTCCAAGTTAGAGCAGGACCGCTGGACCCATGGCCCGGGCAGACAAAAGTCTGAGCCATTTGGGTAAAACAATGGGGTACATTTCTCAATGCAAATGCACCGAAAGAGAACACCCCAAGGACATCCGACACGTTTCTTGAATGCAAATCATGAAAGGGTTTCACACTGTGAGCAATAGAAAGAGGGGTCGAGACACAGGTGGGAGGAGAGACAGCAAGCCTGTGCTTCCATTCTGATGAGGCAGGAAACGTAAATGACAGCTAGCCTCTCATGTTGGAATACTCCATATGGCTTTTCCACCCACCTCACACTACAAGGAAACCAAAAACACTAGGATAGGCCTCATTAAAAACACAAGAGACACATGCATGCACACTTTACAGCCCACCTTCATTCCCACAGTGTTCGGCATCTTTCTCCAAGCCTCCTTTACAGACAGCATCTCCTTTCAGCAGACGCCAGGGACCAGGAACTCACACAAGCTGTCCCCAAGGCTCTGCTAGAGGCGCGTTGGCACAGGACCAGCCAGCCAACCCGCCTTGGCACAGACAAAACACCTCAATTACCTCGACTAACCGGTGCCCCCGCACACTGACTCTTTACCGGTACCCCCTGTATATAGCCTCGCTGTTGTTATTTTACTACTGCTCTTTAATTATGTGTTACTTTTATTTCTTTAGAGATATACAGTGTGGAGAACAAGTATTTGATACACTGCCGATTTTGCAGGTTTTCCTACTTACAAAGCATGTAGAGGTCTGTAATTTTTAATCATAGGTACACTTCAACTGTGAGAGACGGAATCTAAAACAAAAATCCAGAAAATCACATTGTATGATTTTTAAGTAATTAATCTGCATTTTATTGCATGACATAAGTATTAAGAATTCTGCCAGTTTACCACAGCCTGGTGCTTAAAGACATCTTTTATTATTATTATTTTTTAAACAATATCCCAAGTATAAATACAGTAAGGTACACACATTAAAAGGGTAAAAACAAACAGGGCATTCAAGGAGATCGTCTGATCGGGAATCTGTGATGGTATCACCGTCCCCCCTTGCTTGAGGGACAGAATAGTAAATGCCCCCCCCCCATGTGTTTTGAGGGTACCTGGACCACCTACTGAGATGTGCCTTTTGTTAAGTAAATCAGGTGATAAATGTGCTGAAAAGGAGACTTGGGGGACTATAAACTATAAATCATAGGGCTGGGCGGTATGACCACACTTTCACCAAGACAGGCATATCTACGCCAAATCTATTTTCTGCATCTAAATAAATCACCTCTTACTCGTTGGGTCATAAACTTACACACACACACACACACACACAGAAAGAGAAAGTCTCAACCCAGCAGATCGTAATGGGACACAAAGCGGCCAGCCCATACGAGCTGTATTCTTCTGACAGCCATGTAATGTTGACATAGTAGCAGGAGGAAATGTACAGCCTGACGTTGAGCAGCGGGCCCGTTTGGTGCTGCTAATGCCCGTTTTGCCATACCCAACCAGCCAGTGAGTCAGTCCAGATAACATGACCCAGTCCTCGGCAGACAGAGCTCTGAGCTTAGAGACACTGATAGCCAAACACAGCTGCTGCTGTGTGTGTGTGTGTGTCTCTCTCTCACACCTGGTCTCCCCTCTCACTCAAAGCACCCAACACTACTCTATTACCCTTTTCAGAAAGAAGATGTGGTATATTACCTGTAAATAAATAAATCAATAAAATGGCAATGTTTATATGACCCCCTTTTAAACAGCTGGTTATTTACCACGTTCTTGTATGTGTACCCCCATCTATACATATCAGTGGGTTATTGGCACATTGGGAGGGGTGGCAGGTGTTAAACCAGTGGGACTGTTTGCATTTTAAACTAGGAAGGTGTTAAACAATTGAAGTGTTCATTCATTTACTGTATAGAAGCGAGAACCATTCAAGAACCATTCAGGACCCGATTCCTGTATTTTGGATACAGGGTGTGAAAATGCAGGAATCATGAACTATTTTAGAACCCTACCCCTTTATAACAAGTTGCAGGCATGGTAAATTAGTGGAAACCTTGTCTGTGTATGAAAGTAGTCTCTGACTCAGTGAGCTATTTCACCACCCCACCCCCCCTCTCTCCTTTCTAAAAAAAAATAAAATAAAGACCACCACTCCTTTTATCCTTTCATCTGCCAAACAACATTGTGTTACAGCGAGACAAGCGGTCAGAGTTCAGCCAGGGTCACTTCCTATTTAAAGATACTCTTTGAAGAGGGTAGGGTTTCAGATGTTTTCGGAAGACGGGCAGGGACTCCACTGTCCTAGCTTCAGGGGGAAGCTGCTTCCACCATTGTGGTGCCAGGACAGAGAAGAGCTTGGACTGGGCTGAGCGGGAGGTGCCCTCCTGTAGGGGCGGCAGGGCCAAGAGACCAGAGGTGGCAGAACAGCGTACTCTGGTTGGGGTGTAGGGTTTGAGCGTAGCCTGAAGCGAGGGAGAGGCAGTTCCTCTTGATGCTCCGTAAGAAAGTACCATGGTCTCACAGTGGATGTGAGCTTCGACTGGAAGGAAGCCAGTGGAGTGTGCGGAGGAGCAGGGTGACGTGGGAGAATTTGGAAAGGATGAACACCAGGCGTGCTGCAGCGTTCTGGATAAGTTGCAGGGGTTTGATGGCACAAGCGGGGAGCCCAGCCAACAGCGAGTTGCGGTAGTCCAGGCGGGAGATGACAAGGGCCTGGATTAGAACCTGCGCAACCAAGTCCAAACATCTCCTTTAATTCCCGTTTGCTGCTCATCAGCAGGGCCTGAACACCATCCAAGTCACTTCCACTATAAACACCGTGGGCCCGAGGACATTGGAAAAAAAAAAAAAAATGTCAAAAATCAGTTATGCCAAGATGGCAAGAACCAGTTTCTGGAATACGCTTCATAGGACACTCGTTCTGCAACACCTTGCTACTCGCTAGCATTATCAACTAACACACAAAACACAGCATGTCGTGTTCATCCCATGTTTCATGAGCTGAAATTAAAGATCCCAGCTCTATACGCATCTCTTTACATCCCCGTTAGTGAGCCTCTCTCACTGGCCAAGATAATCCATCCACCTGAGAGAATGACATATCAAGATAATACCAAGATAATCCATCCACCTGAGAGAATGACATATCAAGATAATACCAAGATAATCCATCCACCTGAGAGAATGACATATCAAGATATCAAGATAATCCATCCACCTGAGAGAATGACATATCAAGATAATATCAAGATAATCCATCCACCTGAGAGAATGACATATCAAGATAATATCAAGATAATCCATCCACCTGAGAGAATGACATATCAAGATAATATCAAGATAATCCATCCACCTGAGAGAATGACATATCAAGATAATATCAAGATAATCCATCTACCTGAGAGAATGACATATCAAGATAATACCAAGATAATCCATCCACCTGAGAGAATGCCATATCAAGATAATATCAAGATAATCCATCCACCTGAGAGAATGACATATCAAGATAATATCAAGATAATCCATCCACCTGAGAGAATGACATATCAAGATAATATCAAGATAATCCATCTACCTGAGAGAATGACATATCAAGATAATATCAAGATAATCCATCTACCTGAGAGAATGACATATCAAGATAATACCAAGATAATCCATCCACCTGAGAGAATGACATATCAAGGGAGCGAAATATTTTGTTGACCACTTAAGTGTGCTCTTCACGGATGAATCCCGGTTTCAACTGTACCGGGCAGATGGCAGACAACGTGTGTGGTGTCGTGTGGGCGAGCAGGTTGCTGATGTCAACGTTGTGAACAGAGTGCCCCATGGTGGCGTGGGGTTATGGTATGGGCAGGCATAAGCTACAGACAACGAACACAATTGCATTTTATTGATGACGACTTGAATGCACAGAGATACCGTGATGAGATCCTGAGGCCAATTGTCGTGCCATTCATCCGGCGCCATCATCTCATGTTTCAGCATGAAAATACACGGCCCCATGTCGCAAGGATCTGTACACAATTCCTGGAAGCTGAAAAGGTCCCACTTCTTCCAGGGCCTGCATACTCACCAGAGATATCACCCATTGAGCATGTTTGGGAAGTAGTGGGACAACATTCCACAGGCCACAATCAACAGCCTGATCAACTCTATGCGAAGGAGATATGCCGCGCTGCATGAGGCAAATGGTGGTCAACCCAGATACTGACTGGTTTTCTGACCCACACACCTCATTTTTTTTATTTTTTATATATGTGACCAACATAAGCATATATGTATTCTGAGTCATGTGAAATCCATAGATTAAGGCCCTTAATTCATTTATTTCAATTGACTTATTTCCTTATATGAACTGTAACTCAGTAAAACCGTTGAAATTGTTGCGTTTATATTTTCTGGGTCAGTGTATCTAGCTACCGTAACCAACACCAAGCACAGTCTCACGTTTGACAACCCGCAGAACTTCTGATGTCATACATATCCCGACCATCTGATTGGTGAACACCTTTACGGAAGCCTATTTTCACTGGAGTAGCCATTGTCCGATCAATGTGTGCATTGCAGATCAAGGTTACTACCAAAGATGCACTGTGTTGTCTGGGGAATTCATTTCTGCATGGTACGCCGGGGTTTCTGCTCATTTACCATTCAATTGGTCTTCCTAAGGAGAGGACTCAGCCACGCAAAGCGAACCAGTCTTTTCCCAGAAAACACAGTGCCACCAAGTGTTAATAAGCAAAAGGGGACATGAACTGTTGACATAATTGTAATTCAAACCCTCAAGTCATGACAGACACTTACCAAATTACGTTTGACGAGACTGACATTAATACAAAAATTATCCTATTTACACTTTGTAGTCCATTTGACTCTAGAATTAACATTTCTGACTCATTATCAATGCCACATAGGCCATTTAAAAGCAGAGAAGTTGGTTCTATGGGGCAGTTTAAATATAAGACAACCTTTTTTCTACCTTTCGTTGTGACAACGTGACATTCTTGCGGTGCAGCTCCAAACTTACCATAGATATCAGTAGCCACTGACTAGCCAGTAAGCTAACTATTCAACAACTTACCATAGATATCAGTAGCCACTGACTAGCCAGTAAGCTAACTATTCAACAACTTACCATAGATATCAGTAGCCACTGACTAGCCAGTAAGCTAACTATTCAACAACTTACCATAGATATCAGTAGCCACTGACTAGCCAGTAAGCTAACTATTCAACAACTTACCATAGATATCAGTAGCCACTGACTAGCCAGTAAGCTAACTATTCAACAACTTACCATAGATATCAGTAGCCACTGACTAGCCAGTAAGCTAACTATTCAACAACTTACCATAGATATCAGTAGCCACTGACTAGCCAGTAAGCTAACTATTCAACAACTTACCATAAATATCAGTAGCCACTGACTAGCCAGTAAGCTAACTATTCAACAACTTACCATAGATATCAGTAGCCACTGACTGAGCCAGTAAGCTAACTATTCAACAACTTACCATAGATATCAGTAGCCACTGACTAGCCAGTAAGCTAACTATTCAACAACTTACCATAGATATCAGTAGCCACTGACTAGCCAGTAAGCTAACTATTCAACAACTTACCATAGATATCAGTAGCCACTGACTAGCCAGTAAGCTAACTATTCAACAACTTACCATAGATATCAGTAGCCACTGACTAGCCAGTAAGCTAACTATTCAACAACTTACCATAGATATCAGTAGCCACTGACTAGCCAGTAAGCTAACTATTCAACAACTTACCATAGATATCAGTAGCCACTGACTAGCCAGTAAGCTAACTATTCAACAACTTACCATAGATATCAGTAGCCACTGACTAGCCAGTAAGCTAACTATTCAACAACTTACCATAGATATCAGTAGCCACTGACTAGCCAGTAAGCTAACTATTCAACAACTTACCATAAATATCAGTAGCCACTGACTAGCCAGTAAGCTAACTATTCAACAACTTACCATAGATATCAGTAGCCACTGACTAGCCAGTAAGCTAACTATTCAACAACTTACCATAGATATCAGTAGCCACTGACTAGCCAGTAAGCTAACTATTCAACAACTTACCATAGATATCAGTAGCCACTGACTAGCCAGTAAGCTAACTATTCCACAACTTACCATAGATATCAGTAGCAACTGACTAGCCAGTAAGCTAACTATTAAACAACTTACCATAGATATCAGTAGCCACTGACTAGCCAGTAAGCTAACTATTCAACAACTTACCATAGATACAGTAGCCACTGACTAGCCAGTAAGCTAACTATTCAACAACTTACCATAGATATCAGTAGCCACTGACTAGCCAGTAAGCTAACTATTCAACAACTTACCATAGATATCAGTAGCCACTGACTAGCCAGTAAGCTTGCAAACTATTCAACAACTTACCATAGATATCAGTAGCCACTGACTAGCCAGTAAGCTAACTATTCAACAACTTACCATAGATATCAGTAGCCACTGACTAGCCAGTAAGCTTGCAAACTATTCAACAACTTACCATAGATATCAGTAGCCACTGACTAGCCAGTAAGCTTGCAAACTATTCAACAACTTACCATAGATATCAGTAGCCACTGACTAGCCAGTAAGCTTGCAAACTATTCAACAACTTACCATAGATATCAGTAGCCACTGACTAGCCAGTAAGCTTGCAAACTATTCAACAACTTACCATAGATATCAGTAGCCACTGACTAGCCAGTAAGCTTGCAAACTATTCAACAACGCAAGGGCGTTTCCTCTAGAGGTCGACCGATTAATCGGGGCAGATTTCAGGTTTTCATAACAATCAGAAATCTGTATTTTTGGATGCCGATTTTGCCATTTAAAAAATAATAATAATTTAATTACAACTTTATTTAACGAGGCAAGTCAGCTAAGAACACAGTCTTATTTTCAATGATGGCCTAGGAACGGTGGGTTAACTGTTTATGACTTCAAGCCTATCAACTCCCGAGGTGAGGCTGGTGTAACCGATGTGAAATGGCTAGCTAGTTAGAGGGTGGCTGTTGTCGATGTGTTCCTGGTCCGAGCCCAGGTAGGGGCGAGCAGAGGGATGGAAGCTATACTGTTACACTGGCAATACTAAAGTGCCTATAAGTACATCCAATAGTCAATTGTATATGAAATACAAATCGTATAGAGAGAAATAGTCCTATAATAACTACAACCTAAAACTTCTTACCTGGGAATATTGAAGACTCATGTTAAAAGGAACCACCAGCTTTCATATGTTCTCATGTTCTGAGCAAGGAACTTAAACGTTAGCTTTTTTACATGGCACATAATATTGCACTTTTACTTTCTTCTCCAAACCTTTGTTTTTGCATTATGTAAACCAAATTGAACATGTTTCATTATTTATTTGAGGCTAAATTGATTTTATTGATGTATTATATTAAGTTAAAATAAGTGTTCATTCAGTATTGTTGTAATTGTCATTATTACAAATACATTTTTAAAAATCGGCCGATTAAATCGGTATCAGCTTTTTTTGGTCCTCCATTAAATCGGTATCGGTTTTGGCGTTGAAAAATCATAATCGGTCAACCTCTAGTTTCCTCTACACTTGAATAACGCAACGAAACCATATTACATTCTTGAATAATGCAAGCATGTTCAGACAATTAAAGGGTTTATTTTCTCATTCATACAGGCATTAGCCTAGCTAAACGTAGCTTGCAAGACAATAACACTAGCTAGCCATGCTAGCTAATAATGTTAGCATATCAAACCAACATTTATTTATAAAACGACTAACTAAGATTTCACCTTTCTTACAACTGTTAAATACATACTTCTATGTTTAGTGTTAGAGAAAATGTGCATATTTTCTAAAGATCTCTCTTGAGCAAAACGTCTGCCTCCATCACTGTGAACTAATAACAGAGCTCTAGCTCGGCTTCCTGAAATCGTTAGGAACTCGCCTTTGATCTCGTATCAATCTATGACAAAAACAAGTGTTTTCCCCGTTCAAAAACCGATGATTATTTTTAATTAATGGCTATAAAAATGGATCTCTGGATGTGTTAGTGATGAAACCGCGGTTCTCCGGCTGCGTTACGATGTAAGGACTGCAGGCATGTGCTTTGTCAGTGGCTGTGGGGTTCAGCCAGGAGTTAATGCACAGTCGGAAGACCGAATAAAATGCTAGGAGGGACATCCCAGCTTCAAGTGGTTTTACATTTCACATCCTACGTCACCAAAGAAAATGTTGAACCGGTACCAGAACCACACAGGTCCCCTCAACAGGAACTTGACATCTATTAAGATATGTCAACCATTTTTAGAACGTAACAGCTTGTCACTGCAATTTCAAGTAAAACTCGATAAAACAAGTTTAAAATATTGTGAAAAGGTCTATGCATTACAGCGGTTTGAAAATAATTGCTCCATTAGTATTTTGAGCTTCATGAACGTTGAGCTATCGGGCAAACTGTCGGGCAAGTGGCATGCGACCTCCGGAGGTAGCGTTTGAGGCGTCGAAAATACGCAAGTTCACATTACATCTCTCGATATTCTCTGAAAACCAAACTTGGTCCCGTAACAGTAGGGGCTCCAACTCTCCCCTCATTGGGAATGCAAAGCCTCCTGAAGAAGGGTGAGAAGAGAACAGAAGAGGGGGAGGGGGATTCTCAAGAGCTAACAAATGTACAGGGGGTGCAGGAGGAGGGAGGGTAGCCATTGATCTCCCTACTTCCCTCAACAGTGTGGCTACTCCTCCCCATCCCCCGTTCCTTATTCTTTACCCCTTTCTTTTTTTGGGGGGGGGGTTCAGTTCATTTTAGCCGAGCCCATTGTGGCGAGTGAAGGGGTGGTATGGAGAGGTCTCTGCCCCTGCTATACTGGGTCATGCGTGCTGGATCTACACACAGGGATCTCCCCCACACACACACACAAAGACAGGCTACCATAAAGCTCCTTTTCTGAGAGCGAGAGAGAGAGAGATTGAGAGGAGTGTGTTAGGCTAACTGGATTGTGCCATTTCTTGCTACTGGCCACCCTAATTTCAGTTTCTGGGCCTAACTAACTGATCACCTGATGCTCGAAGGGAACATAGCTTTGATGGAACTGATTAAAAAAAAAATATATATATCAGGAAATTCAGGAATGTGAGGAGGCCAAAGCAGGTTTTCTATGAGTAAAGAAAAACAGAAATATAGCACAATGTTTTGGTCCATTTAAGTGAGGCAGTTGCAGAGGAACATTCCCTCCTGATTCTTAACTCCAGCATGGCACCCCAGGGGAAGGTTTGTACGAGATACCAGGAAGGTGGGAGAGAGGGGGATAAGAGCAAAAACAGAAGAGGTAGCGAGCTAACTTTTAAAACATTGAAAGACCATTTGGTCTGAGAACACACAAAAAAAAAACTTTGACAAAAAAAGTTATGTGGGAATCCCATCAGATAAATGATCTAGTCTACCACGCTGTAGCGTACCAACTGATTTAAACCCAGCAGCTGGCCCAGTCAACTCAGGCAGGAAGGAAAGGAGATCAACTCTGTGGTCATACTGTAACTCATACCTTTTGTCCAGACCAGATGAGAGAATGTCCCAAAATGGCACCCTATTCCCTTTATAGTGCACTACTTTGACCAGAGCCAAATGGCACCCTATTCCCTTTATAGTGCACTACTTTAGACCAGGGCTGGCACCCTATTCCCTTTATAGTGCACTACTTTTTGAAAAGGGCCCACAGGGGCCTATATAGTGTGACATTTTGGAAAACAGACGTATTCTGGAGACTGGAGCGTCAATCCTTCATCTCGAACAATGCTGTTCACCATTTTATTCATTCCTGGCCTTGGCGAGGGGAGATGGGGGGGGGGGGGGTTAAAAGGGGCTGAAACAAGGGGATTGAGTATCTCACTGCCTGGAGCAAGGCTGAAACACAAGCAACTCACATGTATTGAAAATGTTGCCATGGCTAGTCTCCTGCAATATTGGAAGCGAAGGAGCATACTGCTTCAGAACTGAGCTATTTCACAAGTTTCTTCTTGACAACCAAACATTTTTTATGTTTTAATTTTCAATGACAGAGAGCCCATAAACCCGAAAAGGAAGATCACCCAGTAACAACGATCTAGATCTTTTGAACAAACAGAACACCGCTTTTAAGAGGCGAGGTCAGTGGGAGTTCAGGCATTGGAACAAAGGAGTAGCAGCTCACCCTGTCAGAGAAACATGTGCAAGGGAGTAAAGTAGCCGGGGGGGGGGCAACAGCCGGAGGCCCCACCACAGAGACCCAGCCACTCTACCCCAGCACGGCTACGAGTGATGGATGTGAAAGCCAGAGTCGGTAACCGCCACAGGATCAGGCAATACTGATGTAGATGAAGCCATCTTTCTGAGTGTACATGTAGCCTAGCACTGGGTTGTAGCCTAGCACTGGGTTGTAGCCTAGCACTGGGTTGTAGCCTAGCACTGGGTTGTATACCTCCGAAAGGGTCAATAGCAACCTAATCTATTACAAGAGGAGCATAGCCAGCTTTGAAGCTGCTCTGCAGAGAAATATCAGGAATGATGAATATGTCGGTGCCTTTTATAGTTTTTGGAGAGAGGGAGAGAGGAAGAGAGTGAGGAGAGATAGGATGTGGATGTGTCTAATAATGCATTCCCTACGGTCTGCTTAGGATGCTAGGCCTAACTGGAACTAAAGCCTATACTGTAGGCCTGGGTCTGTGGTTTTTATTCATTTAATTGTTTAACCTTATTTAACTAGGCAAGTCAGTTAAGAACAAATTCTTATTTACAAGGAACAGTGGGTTAACTGCCTTGTTCAGGGGCAGAACGACAGATTTTATAACCTTGTCAGCTCGGTGAATCGATCTTGCAACCTTTCGGTTACTAGTCCAATGCTCTAACCACTAGCCTACCTGCCGGTGTGTCGCAACAGCTGAGAGAGAATACACCCACTAGCGCAGTGGCCACCAACCTTTACTGAGTCAACATCACCTAGCAAGCAGAGATGTTCTGCTCAGATTTTTATTTTATTTTTTAAACATGACTTTTTTTTTTTTGTACATTAACCTATTAAAAAATGTTCTGTAGGAATGAGGTTTGGGCACTAGGCCTAATACATTATCACAGCATATCGGCTATATGCTTGGCGCGCCAATATTGTTAAGCCCATATCATATTTAAAAACTGGAGCTTTGATAACAAAATAGATCAGTTCGTGGTAGCACTTGCGAGGCACAGCTGAACACAAATGTAAATAATTTACTTTTTTATTTTACTGGATCAAATCATGTCCGTGATCTTCGGGCCGGAGTTCCCAGTTGCTTTGAACACCGCATTAGTCTCAGCGGAGGGAGGCAGAGAGCAGCAGAGGGTCTAGCTCTCACGGTCCCTGCTCTCTCCTTTCCTCCTGCGAGACAGACCAGAGAGGGGACATTGTCCTCCACCTGACGCCGAAACTCAATTCACACTGCATCCGCCTCAGGCACAAATTCATGTTGTTCCTATGACGAGAGAAGTTAAATATTCCTTAATATTAAAATAGACACGCCGAGCTGCTAATAATAAAACGCAGGCCTGTCGATACACTTGGCTACTCCTTCATTCCAGCTGCAGCGCGAGTGGACGTAGGAAGAATTGTGTTTTATGTTTAGTAAAAGTGCTGAATAAAAACCGTGTTGACAGTGCTGAATAAAAACCGTGTTGACAGTGCTGAATAAAAACCATGTTGACAGTGCTGAATAAAAACCGTGTTGACAGTGCTGAATAAAACCATGTTGACAGTGCTGAATAAAAACCATGTTGACAGTGCTGAATAAAAACCATGTTGACAGTGCTGAATAAAAACCATGTTGACAGTGCTGAATAAAAACCATGTTGACAGTGCTGAATAAAAACCATGTTGACAGTGCTGAATAAAAACCATGTTGACAGTGCTGAATAAAAACCATGTTGACAGTACTGAATAAAAACCGTGTTGACAGTGCTGAATAAAAACCGTGTTGACAGTGCTGAATAAAAACCGTGTTGACAGTACTGAATAAAAACCGTGTTGACAGTGCTGAATAAAAACCGTGTTGACAGTGCTGAATAAAAACCATGTTGACAGTGCTGAATAAAAACCATGTTGACAGTGCTGAATAAAAACCATGTTGACAGTGCTGAATAAAAACCATGTTGACAGTGCTGAATAAAACTGCGTTGACAGTGCTGAATAAAAACCATGTTGACAGTGCTGAATAAAAACCATGTTGACAGTGCTGAATAAAAACCATGTTGACAGTGCTGAATAAAAACCATGTTGACAGTGCTGAATAAAACCATGTTGACAGTGCTGAATAAAAACCATGTTGACAGTGCTGAATAAAAACCATGTTGACAGTGCAGAATAAAAACCATGTTGACAGTGCTGAATAAAACTGCGTTGACAGTGCTGAATAAAATCTTCAACATGAACTCACTCAAAGACAGCATCACATTGCCGTATTCTTTGACAGACTCTCTGGTCATCGTTTTAAAAGTTATGATATGTCAAGTAGGCTAGTATCAAACTTAGCTGGAGCCGGGGTAGTGGAAGCTGTAGGCATGGTGATTTGAGCTATCCCATTTAGCCACAGCCGGGTAGCAGGAGTTTGAGCTATCCGGTTTAGCCACAGCCAGGTAGCAGGAGTTTGAGCTATCCGGTTTAGCCACAGCCAGGTAGCAGGAGTTTGAGCTATCCGGTTTAGCCACAGCCAGGTAGCAGGAGTTTGAGCTATCCGGTTTAGCCACAGCCAGGTAGCAGGAGTTTGAGCTATCCGGTTTAGCCACAGCCAGGTAGCAGGAGTTTGCAAATGAAATGGTTGAAAATGGGAACACTTTGCCTATCCAGCGCGCGGGGCTTCTGAATCAAGTGCACCTACAGCCAACGGCGCAACAACAAAAACGTTTTTAAAAAAGGGAGCACAAGCTTTTCTACAGAAATGTTTGGCGACTGACGAGGAATGCCTTGAAGATCGACCAGTCGATCGCCCGGTTGGTGATCACTGCACTAGTGTAGAGAAATATCAACCACAACATCTGTTTGTTTAACTTTAGATTTTAAAACAAGCTAAAAAATTGGGTCAACATTTAATCATTCAAAATTATAACAATTTCTACCACTGAATGCCCTAAAAACGCTTGCAGAGGTAGGGCTACTCACTCATCACCAAAGCTCCTCTCCACAGAAGCACTTGATTATCTACGCATTAAGTTACAAACACGATTGAGAACATAGGGTTTGTCTGTGCTACCAGGCTCCCCTTGATAATTGAATAACTCACTGACAGATTGCATCAATTTGACCCATTGACTCAAAAGACCATGACAGGGCAGTGGCACACATCAAATTACAAACAAGACCAGGGTTTGGGGATGGGGTTTGGTTGGTGTTGCATTACATCCACAGATTTGGAGTTAAGAGGACAAAGTGAGGTTTTTGGTTCATTAAAGAGCAGCCAAAATGGACTGGCCTAAACCTCTGTTAGAAACCACATCATGAGCACGGGAATTTTGTCAGGTTTATCAGATTATATTGTGAATCTTGTCTTTTTCCCCCTGTGATATTCCCCCTGGCTTCGCCATGGCTGGAGCACCTCATCCTGACCACAGCATATGGAAAATCCCAGGTAGCATTGCTAGAGACCGTTCTATGCACCTGGAACAACAGGCCCGGGACAGACCGTGTCTGACTAAGCAGCAACACACAGGTGTCAGGGCAGAGAGCTACCACCCCATAGCCACATCTCGGGACTTATTTACACGGGCAGGTTACTGTTTTGACTGGATTCACATCACCTAGCTGTGTGGTCAAAGAGGTCTGACCAAACACAGATTTATATCAAAGCAACACCTGAATTAAATGAGAAACGAGCTAAAATGCCAAGTTAGATTTTTTTACAGCTTGTAAAATAATATGAGTCAACCTAGAATGTTGCATTTTTTATATATTTTTTTTTTAAGGGAAACGATGAAAATACATTTTGGCATGAAATGTTTCTGTGGGATAAATCAGAAACAAACAGACCTCAGCCTCAAACCAGAAGACAGAATATGAGCTTTCATTCAGTCCACTCATTAGAAGTACACCACAGCAAAGGCAGGAGTATTTAAAGACATCAAACGTAAAATAAAATGGATAATGTGATATTGTGAGGCCGATATGAAAGAGAAAGAGAGAGAGAGAGAAAAAGAGAGAGAGAAAAAGAGAGAGAAACAGAGTGAACAAAACAAAAACAGATAGAATGAGAGAGAGAAATCGTGACAAAGGAGGCTCCGGGGATCAGAGCAGGCCTGAAAGCTGGGTCTCAGTGGTAGGATGAAGAGCAGTGGGGAGATGAAACACAATTTGGGCCGGGCCCCTACTGACCAGAACTATGGGGCCTGCCTCTGAAGTAACCCCCTGCATCACCACATGTCTCACAGCCACCACTGTAGTATAGTCGGTTAGCCATTTGTTGATCAAGAGACACTACCTTCAAAATTAACAATACAAAACAATGTTTCCCATTACAGAAGTAGTATGGGTTATATTTCAAATAACACATTCATTTTCTGGGATATTTAGAAATGTTTATAAAAAATTAAGTATCAATCTGTAATGGCATGCTATTGTGTACAATACACTTTGTATTTACACAATAACTACACAGTCCACAAAATGTGGAAGCAAAATTAAGGTAGCCTAGTAAATTCAAATGTACAACTATCAAATAAACAACCCATCTAATTACTGGTGTTCTCATCATAGCCTACCATCGGGCAAAGAGAAAATAAGTTTAGGCCGAACAATTCGTTTAAAAAAAGAAAAATCCGGCTAAAATATATTGTTTTTTTATTCAAATTAATGGCATATCGAATGAATTCATATGTAGCAGTGTCATACTATTCATAGGAATAGGAGCCGTGGTGACAGGAGGGGGAAATGTGAACCCAGTGTTTGAAGTTCAAAGAAACCCTCTTCCTCCCCTCTCCATTCACACACCAATTTGAGTGTTTTATGTTATAGGCCGCCAAAAACATTTGTCACGTCAATAACAAGGTTCTGAGAAGATAATGCGGCTAACCAACGTTGAAATCCTGCCAGCAAACCACGTTATCAGAAGAATCGATCCTTTGACCCCTTCAATTAATCCTTCCTGTAAGCGATAAAGGTCCAGATAATGTGTCCCAAAACCAACTACTTCAAGGTGCTGTTCCTGTTGTTACACAGCAACACTGTCAATATCCTTCAAAGAGAAATGCCTTTCAGAATGGTTTCTACTGAGCCATTCAAAAGGCAAATATACGCCAGCTAAGAAAGAACGCGGCTGTAATATATATAGTTTTGACCGTACATGAATTACATTTCTGACAACAAAGTTACAATAGTGTAGCAACTAAAGATAATGCAAAAAATAATTCGCCGATTGTAGATTGCAAATGAACCGATTCATGATACAATGCGCAATGAGGACCACATACTTTTTTAAATATACATACAATATGTTGTCGAATTATTATTTTTTTTGTTATGTCGAATGTTGACAGAAATCGAAACAGAAAATTGGGGTTACCTGCATGGTGAAGACTCCAAGCTCCTGCGAAGACAGTTTTTTCATTTGTACGGCTAAAACTTGTGCCTCCTCCAAGATCGAAAACTCCGTTTCAGCGCCACAAAATCCACAACATAGAAGCGACAATACTGCCACAGAGCTCCAAAAAACAGCCATGAAGTTACACCAGTGGAGTCTCGAGTTCTTATTCCAAACCGTGGATGGAATTCGTGTTAAAATCACGGATCCTTCTCCCCCTACTCGCCTCGCCATATGATGGCTGGTGTAGTAGTCGAATAGGAAACTGGAAATTCGCTTCGCAGCCCTGAGGAAAAACTTCAAGGGAACTATTTCACAACTTCGTAGCTATATACCTGGCCTTAATTTCAAGACGAAATTCCTTCACTTTAAACGACGACATCAATTCATATTTTGGAAATCCACGAAGGTAGGAGAATACAATCCATAAAAGCGCTGATAGATGTGCATTTCTGTCCATAGATCCTGCTCACTCCGTACCAACTCCAGTAAAGCGTAAGCCCCAGAATCACAATGGGGGTGAAAGTAGGAGTACGGGAGCAAAACAACGGCATGGCGCTTGAGTTGGGAATGGATTGGGATTGCATTTGGAGAACGATCTCCCAAAAACAATATGCTGGACATATGATCTACCAATATCTGCTGTACATCTGTAGAATCAACGTAGTATTTTATTAAACAACAAACCACAGTATAGACAAACACTGTGGAATATCGTTTTAATAGAAATGTTCATCAAGCAAATAGAAATTACATAGGGCTAAAGCACTTTTTTACGTGCTTAAGGTTGACTGCTATGTTACTGCAGTAATGGTGGATAGTGTAGTCTTTTGACGGCAGAAAAACAAGAATCTCTAAAGTCGTCCCAGGTGAGGGAGGACCAACTGGCTGCGCAGGAGCCTTAACCTAGTCGGTCTGGAACTCACCAAAAGGCTCCATTTCTCATTTGTGAAATTGAAACTAGCCCGTAAAACCAGGACCGGAGTCTCCCATAGAACATACTGTCTTCAGTGTTCATAATGTAAAGCAAGTAAAACCGGGGCCGGAGTCTCCCATAAGAACATACTGTCTTCGGTGTCCATAATGTAATTCACAGAACAGACACACCGGGTTCTAGGCTACTCCAAATACTATACTGTATGTCATTTAAATGATCTCTGTGTTTTATTCTATGCATGTAACTGGGATCTGATAATAAGATGTGACTGTGTTTGGAAGAATAAGGTTTCTAATGACAGTAAAGTCCTGCTCAGAGTAATATACATTTCATGTGATTCTTTAGAAGGGCTACCACATGCCTACTTCCATCCAGATGTTGACCTCCAATCAGCAGCCGCCTTTAAAAAGGGCCTTGCTCTGTTCCAAGCCCCGATTGGAGAATAGTACACATGAGCGTAAAGTCGTGTTCCCCTGCTTAGACGTTGCTGACACATGCCAAATCGTACAATACCTGGATAGGTATTTTGCATATCCGCTAACCTCATCCTATGTTATATCAATTTGGTGCCCGACTGGCGACTGCACAGTCAATGACGTGTCACGCAACCATTGGTCGATGCATGCAACGTCTGAGCAGGGGAACGCAACTTAACTATGACCCAGCTGAGGTCTTTTGGGGCATTCATGTGCACATGGAAAGTAGGAAACTGAGAAATGGGAAATCCTAAAATCGAATTGTGTTCAAGTGCTTTTGAAGTCGGCCAGTTCTTCAATTCCAGTCCCATATTGCTAATGTGGGACTGGAATGTGATGTTTATATGTGTATAGGACTTTTATTGTGACATGCAACCATACCTGTATTCTAATTGGCTCCTGTATTAGAGCGAGGGCTTCTTGGTAGAAGATCAGTCAGAGCTGCCATGATGTAGTGTGTGGAGGTGTCGCCATTGCCTCGCACCTTATTTATTTATTTTATATCCCCTTATGAGTTATGCAGAGTCTCATCATTAAAGTTTGCAGTTTAATGCACTGAGGGCGCATTGTCAGCTTCTTCAACTACAAGACCTATAACCTATGGCCTTAAAGTACATTTATGGTCAATCAGGAAGAGCTCTGCATTTGCCACATTTACTGCGACGTGGCTTCTGCAGAAGTCAGGGCATTCATACTTCTTGCGCTTCGTAGAGCTGTTGTGAAGGAAGTTATCAAAGAAGTGAGTTTGTGTTTTAGTGCCGTCAACCAATCATGTTAATGCAGAGCTATATGGCGCTATACGGAGCCCTCGGCATTGTTACAACATTTGGGAGGCGCACAGCGATGCGGTACAGAGCTAGATTTGACCTCCGCAAGACTCCGGAGGCTCCGCAATTGCGTACAATTCCATACGGAGTCTCTGGACAGAATTGCTGGATCGAGCATAAATCGGCTATAACACTAATAAAGTTAGCTAGTGTGCTTAACATTGACAAAAGGTCAAACTAGCTCCACATTATCCATATTGATACGTGTGTAATTGTCAAAAACAGATTTGTGGTCGTCTTTTGGTTAAGAAGGTGAAAGGTCAGCGGTGAAACGTCACAACTCGTCGTCAACTTGGGTAACAGGATTGTCTCTGAGTTTCCCACTTGGAATTACGATTTGGACGGTCATCCAACTGAAACTTCCCAGTCAGAACTCCGAGCACCCGATTAGCCTCCTCCCTGTCATTACTGTTTCTTTGCATCATGTATTTTCAACAATGAAGCCATGTCTTAACCAGGATTTTACTTTAGGCTACTTTATTACATTTAATCAGCATTTCTGTAAATATGCCGGATTAAGCCTGCCGGCTAATTTTCAACTCTAGTCTCCTCTTTTGCCCTTTAGTCTGGAAGATAAAAAGTAACACTGACCAGGACTGGGAGCTGGCGCAGATATGGTGGATACTCTATCTATAAGTCTCCAACATTTTGCTCATGTACAGTAGCTACCATCCATGGTCAGAGGGAATGAGGGAGGGGAGGATGTTTTTCACTCTATCCGGATATACACTCTTAGAAAAAAAAGTTGCAATCTAGAACCTTAAACAGTTCTTCAGCTGTCCCCATAGGAGAACCTGTTGTGGAATATTCTGATCAAGTGAGAGAGACTTTGTCATTTCTTCAAACAAATCAAATCAAATGTATTTATATAGCCCTTCGTACATCAGCTGATATCTCAAAGTGCTGTACAGAAACCCAGCCTAAAACCCCAAACAGCATGCAATGCAGGTGTAAAAGCACGGTGGCTAGGAAAAACTCCCTAGAAAGGCCAAAACCTAGGAAGAAACCTAGAGAGGAACCAGGCTATGTGGGGTGGCCAGTCCTCTTCTGGCTGTGCCGGGTAGAGATTATAACAGAACATGGCCAAGATGTTCAAATGTTCATAAATGACCAGCATGGTCGAATAATAATAAGGCAGAACAGTTGAAACTGGAGCAGCAGCACAGTCAGGTGGACTGGGACAATCATCTTTATTCAATATCGATTAACGCTGGTCGACCCCACACCCTTGAGTGTTGGACCGAGTAACCTAACCTTTACACAAATGCAGAGTACAAAATATAGCTGACACTAAAAATGCTTCATCGTGATTGGTTCCACTCATCCCATGCAGATTGGGGCATCATAAGCCACTCTGGGTTCAGCCGGTCGTTATCTGCACGGGGTTGTTGTCTTAACCCCACCCTGATTTAGTTTCCCAGATGCAAGGATGATTTTGAGGCAATGAGGGATTGATCTACTGCTAAACTATCCCTAGTAACACACATTCTTGTCTATGTAATGCAGTCTTTAACTCATTTGTCAGCTCAAGCCATTTCTGGTGACCATATGCCCAGATTAGCTGCAGGGAACTAGAGTGGAGACCATAGAAACACACTAGTAGGACAGAAATGTCTTACTATTAGTTAAGTATGAATTGTTAACCATTAATAATCAAATAAATCAGGTAAATAAGTCATTTTCACAAACCCTTTTGAAGAACCCTTTTGGTTCCAGGTAGATCCCTTTTGGTTCCAGGTAGAAACCTTTTGGTTCCAGGTAGAAAGGTAGATCCCTTTTGGTTCCAGGTAGAAACCTTTTGGTTCCAGGTAGAAACCTTTTGGTTCCAGGTAGAAACCTTTTGGTTCCAAGTAGAAACCTTTTGGTTCCAGGTAGATCCCTTTTGGTTCCAGGTAGAAACCTTTTGGTTCCAGGTAGAAACCTTTTGGTTCCAGGTAGAAACCTTTTGGTTCCAAGTAGAAACCTTTTGGTTCCAGGTAGATCCCTTTTGGTTCCAGGTAGAAACCTTTTGGTTCCAGGTAGAAACCTTTTGGTTCCAGGTAGATCCCTTTTGGTTCCAAGTAGAAACCTTTTGGTTCCAGGTAGATCCCTTTTGGTTCCAGGTAGAAACCTTTTGGTTCCAGGTAGAACCCTTTTTGATTCCAGGTAGATCCCTTTTGGTTCCAGGTAGAAACCTTTTGGTTCCAGGTAGAACCCTTTTTGGTTCCAGGTAGATCCCTTTTGGTTCCAGGTAGAAACCTTTTGGTTCCAGGTAGAACCCTTTTTGATTCCAGGTAGATCCCTTTTGGTTCCAGGTAGAAACCTTTTGGTTCCAGGTAGAACCCTTTTTGATTCCAGGTAGATCCCTTTTGGTTCCAGGTAGAAACCTTTTGGTTCCAGGTAGAACCCTTTTTGATTCCAGGTAGAAACCTTTTGGTTCCAGGTAGATCCCTTTTGGTTCCAGGTAGAAACCTTTTGGTTCCAGGTAGAAACCTTTTGGTTCCAGGTAGAAACCTTTTTGATTCCAGGTAGATCCCTTTTGGTTCCAGGTAGAAACCTTTTGGTTCCAGGTAGAACCCTTTTTGATTCCAGGTAGATCCCTTTTGGTTCCAGGTAGAAACCTTTTGGTTCCAGGTAGAACCCTTTTTGATTCCAGGTAGAAACCTTTTGGTTCCAGGTAGAAACCTTTTGGTTCCAGGTAGATCCCTTTTGGTTCCAGGTAGAAACCTTTTGGTTCCAGGTAGATCCCTTTTGGTTCCAGGTAGAAACCTTTTGGTTCCAGGTAGATCCCTTTTGGTTCCAGGTAGATCCCTTTTGGTTCCAGGTAGAAACCTTTTTAATTACATGTAAAAACCTTTTCCACAGAGGGTTCTAAATGGAACCCAAAATAGTTCTACCTGGAACCAAAACGGGTTCTACTGTAGCTGCAATCCTATAGAGATGGCCAAAGAACCCTCTTGGACCACTTTTTTCTACGAGTGTAGCCTGGAACTAGCCTCTCTCCCATTCCCAGTGATCTGATTAGTGTTTGCCTGCCCCGGAAAAGTAGAGAAGTCCCAACCCCAGCCTCAGGCTCAGTCCCAGCCCCACTCCTCAGAGGCTGCTGTGGGAGGGCCAGAGCCGGAGCCAGGGGAGAGCCTCAGTCCCAGCCCCACTCCTCAGAGCCTGCTGTGGGAGGGCCAGAGCCGGAGCCAGGGGAGTCAGCCGGTGGGCAGATGGAGAGCACAGACACGCAGCATGAATGAGACGTCTGTTTGTGTGTCCTTGGCCTGAGAACCTGTCAGATGTTTTCATAGTCGTAAAAAATGCTTTTAGACACTTCTAAACAGAAGGATGAAGAAGGGTCAAATATATGCACAGTGCATAAAAGCCTATATTTTAACAGTAAACAAACCATGGCGAAATATCTGTCCATTTTAACAAAGGCAGTACAGGAAAACATGTATCCTCTCCTCCTCCTCCTCCTCCTCCTCCTCCTCCTCTCCTCCTCCTCCTCTCCTCTCCTCTCCTCATGTGTCCAGGCCACAGTGAGGAGACCTCATCCGAGCTTTAATGTCAAGGAGAGGTGTTTATTAATGGAGAGGATTAGAACATGGAGACAGGCAGCTCTCTGCTTCACACCTGCATGGGGAGAGTGCTACAGGTGCATTCTGTGTGTGTGTGTGTGTGTGTGTGTGTGTGTGTGTGTGTGTGTGTGTGCATACGCTAATGAGACAATCGATAGCTACTACATTCAAAGTAATCATATTAGTTTTAAGGGTAATATAAACAAAATAACTGTGGTGCACATTAATGTTATAAGTGTATGGTTCAATTTATTGTGATAAATCACTACATTTATCGTGATATAGATGTTGGTCCATATCACCCGGCTCTAGCGTGCATGCAGGCCCACGTGTCTGGGTTCCTATGAGCATGTGTATGCATCCCATGCCTGACTTTGCACTTCATAAATTGGCAGTCAGCACGTGAAACGATATCAAAGCGTTCTTTACCGCCCCTGTTTTGTAAAAACCTGAGGGATTGGTCTGGAGAAACGTGACCACTCTCAAATTCATAGACATAGCTATGGATGGACTGATCATCCATCATATCAAAATGAACGTTTTAACCTTGTTTTGAGGCTATGGGCTATATTCTAACGCAATGGTAAATGTCACCGGGGGTGTGTCAGAAATATTTTTGCTATTTTCACAACCAGAATCATGGGTGCAGTAGCTGGCGGAAGCGCCAAAGGCCTGGGTTTTTGATTAAGTTTGTTAAATAGCCTGCCCCTATATTTGCTAAATACTTAGAACATGTTTGCAGTCCACATTGTTCTAGTTGCATTGCTTCAATATGAACGTACATTGTTAAACATAGGCTGTGGCGTGCATACTGATGTAGGAGCTAGGCTTACTGTAAATTGCGATCTGCACATGGACATCTCAGTCGCAGTCAATAAGCAAGATTAAATTCACTAGGTTATTGATAAGGCCTAAAAAGACAGTGAATAATTCCAATCATATTCTGATAAAAACAAAATCACTTGTTTTAGATAGGCTACGTATAAATACAGTCACATGTACCATAATTGCGTATAATACAGACAAGGCAACTTAGACTATGGAGGGTTTCCCGCACATCCAACGTTTTCACAGGAGCTGGATAAAGATCCAGAATAAAGACAAAGGGGGAATGTCCACTCTACGTTATAGCCTGCTGCTCGCAAAGGTACCGCTTTATAAACATCACGGAACCATCTCACAGATCTGCACTTCTCCAGATATAGCAGATGATATTGCAAAGGTACCGCTTTATAAACATCACGGAACCATCTCACAGATCTGCACTTCTCCAGATATAGCAGATGATATTGCATTGCATTCGAGCCATGTACGTTCTCATCACAAACCCATGGGCAGGGAATCTTTCTCATAAGTTTGATTGTTTTACGTAAAATTGGATTTAAACCCAATCTGTTTTTTCAACAACAATATTTCTACGCATGATGGTCATAAATTGCATTTCTCGTTCCATGAGCATAAGGCAGGCAATGTAGGGCTAAGGGTTCTTCAGCAGGAGGCATGGATGTTTGTCCTATCCATTGAATATAGTTTATTAAATATTAGGGTCTAGATTAAAAGCGAAACGAGTAGCTCTCGTCGTTGATAAACTATATATTGATAACCAATTGTTCAGAGACACAAAGACTACTCCATGGTTATTTTAAAAATGACAAAGTTCTCATAGATGAGGAAAATAAGCACAATTCTAGCCCGGTTATGGATTGGAATAATACAATAAAAAATATAGCTTTTCTATACATCTTCACATATAACTAATTGAACACACAAACACTAATTCAACATAGTGAAGATAAAAACTAAGTAAACAGAAAGCACAGTATGTGTGGATGGTGAGTGTTTATTTTGATTTGTTATGTTTGTAAGTTGAGTGAGTGAGTAATGAAATGGTTGCATATCCCAGAGCCAATGTATTGCTGAGGGCCGGGGTATGAGAGGGCTTTCAATGTTGTTCAGATGATGGATATACTTTTACAATGAATTATACCTCTTGTTTATTTATTGTCCTATCATGGTGGAACAGTTTTAAAATAGATGATACATTTGATTTGTTATTGTCCTATCATGGGGAACTACATTTAAAAAAATAATTATATCTAATTATTTATTTATGATCCTATTTTAATGGTACGGTCCAGGACCCTATACCCTAGACACCCACCTGAATGACCTAGAGACTCAGGAGAAGTCCTATTTTAATGGTACGGTCCAGGACCCTATACCCTAGACACCCACCTGAATGACCCAGAGACTCAGGAGAAGTCCTATTTTAATGGTACGGTCCAGGACCCTATACCCTAGACACCCACCTGAATGACCCAGAGACTCAGGAGAAGTCCTATTTTAATGGTATGGTCCATGACCCTATACCCTAGACACCCACCTGAATGACCCAGAGACTCAGGAGAAGTCCTATTTTAATGGTACGGTCCATGACCCTATACCCTAGACACCCACCTGAATGACCCAGAGACTCAGGAGAAGTCCTATTTTAATGGTATGGTCCATGACCCTATACCCTAGACACCCACCTGAATGACCCAGAGACTCAGGAGAAGTCCTATTTTAATGGTACGGTCCAGGACCCTATACCCTAGACACCCACCTGAATGACCCAGAGACTCAGGAGAAGTCTCTAACTGTTTTATGTGCATGTGGTAAGCGGTCTGTATGCAGCCAAAATGCGGTCAGAGACCTAGAGCAGCACTGGCCCCTCAATATCCTGAGCCTGCTTGGCAGGGTTGGTCCTGCCAAGCCAAAGCCCCCTAAAGGGGGAGCATACTACACAAGGAAATTCTCAAAGCTGCTAATGAGATCCTTGATGACCTTGTACCTAGCCGGTGGGGATCCTGGTGGGGTGCCCCCACTCAGGCAGTGGCAGTGCTGGCAACACTAGCTGCAGTAACCCATGGGGAGGGGGTCACACTCGGACATTCAGAGAGGGGGTATATTATTGTGACCCTAGTGGCACAGAATTAAAGTTGGACTGCATGGAGATGCTTGGGAATATGGTCAATACGGGTGACAGTATAGTAGGGGTTTCAGGGTAGAGGTGTACATTTGACCTCCATCATCTAAGATGTGACAATGGTAAATACAGTCTCTCAATTTTTGCCTATTTTTTGTGCGGTCTTGCAGGCCTTCTCATGCAGCTGCAACTGCAAGTGCATTTGTAAATCAATACCTATCATGAGTTGGGCTCTGGGGTGGTGCAATTGTTGAGTAAGGGAGCTTATGGTAGTGTGGGGGTATGGGTTGAGTGTGTGTGGGTGTATGTGTGTATCCCACAACTGTTGCGAAGGAGTAAAAGATGTTAGGGACAATAGAGGATGATCCACAGCTATATATAATAAAAATCGAGGTGAGGGCGATGGAAATGCATTTGGCAGTTAATCTACTTCAATTCGGTAAATGGCACTGTGTGCTCTTTTCAAAGGATGGATCCCAGTCGGTTATGGGTTATGGGATACAGGGGGTCGAGGGTGGTCTGCCGGGCATTGGGATGACAACCCAACTCGGGATGAGGAGGGCTTTTAGCGGGTGGAATAGTAGGGACCAATTGGAGGTTTACTTAGTAGAAATGCAAAGATCATGGTACAGCTACAGTGGGGCAAAAAAGTATTTAGTCAGCCACCAATTGTACAAGTTCTCCCACTTAAAAAGATGAGAGAGGCCTGTAATTTTCATCATAGGTACACTTCAACTATGACAGACAAAATTAGGAAAAAAATCCAGAAAATCACATTGTAGGATTTTTTTATGAATTTATTTGCAAATTATGGTGGAAAATAAGTATTTGGTCACCTACAAACAAGCAAGATTTTTTGGTATACAAAGTGCAGTGGCGTGTAAGGGTTTTGCAGTTTAAAATACATCTCAAAGTGCCATGGTAAAGGGTGTCGATTGAGCTCAAACACTGAGCGGAAGCATTCATATATAAAATATCCCCATAGTCTAGTAAAGGCATAAATGTAGCTGATACTAGCCTCCTTCTGGCTTCAAAAGAAAAACAGGCCTTATTCCTAAAAATAAAATCCCAATTTCAGCTTCAATTATTTTGTAAGTTGTGATATATGCAATTTAAAAGAGAGGCCGTCATCAATTAAAATTCCAAGATATTTATATGAGGTTACAATCTCAATCTCATTGCCCTGACAGGTAATAATAGGTGAAAAGTTCAGAGGTTTATTTCTTGCTTTAGAAAACACCCTTAGTTTAGTTTTGTCAGTATTGAGGATAAGCTTCAATTGACACAAGGTATGTTGAACAGTATAAAAAGCAGTGCAAGTTCTTGAAAGCTTTTGTAAGAGACGAGGCACAACAGTAAATAACAGTATCATCAGCATAAAAATGAAGATGCGCATTTTGGACATTTTTGTCTAAATTATTTATAGAAATAATGAATAAGAGAGGACCAAGTACAGAGCCTTGGGGCACACCAGTACAGACAGACAATTTAACAGACATACACCCATCAAATTGAGTGCACCGAGTTCTATCAGACAGATAGTTAGCAAACCATGCAACTGCATTCTGCGAAAGACCTACACTCGACAATCTCTGCCTTATGATCAACTGTATCAAAAGCCTTAGAGAGATCAATAAAAAGTGAGACACAGTGCTGTTTTGAAATGTTGTTTTTAGAAAAGGGGCTTTCGGGACCAAAAGTTTTTCAGTTGTTGTTTTTAATTAATAAAAAAAATATATTAATTGGATTATAATATTGGAATGAAATATAACTAATAACATTAACATCGGAATATAGCATATAATAACAATAACTCATAACTTAACTAATTAATTCAGTGTAACATTGATGTGGCAATTATCTTATGCTCTTCTATTGCACGATTCTAATGTAGGTCACAAATAAAGCTCCAGTAAAATTGGAGCACAAAATTGGAGCCCACCTCCTGCACTACTCACGCCTAATCCAGTCCCTCCCTGTGACTGAAAACAGGGGGAGGGAAGCCAATTGAAAAGCTCTCTCTTAAAAACTTAGCTAGCTATCTAGCAATATCACATAAAATGCTGTGTAAAATAGCTAAAAGGCTATAAAGTTGCATTAACAGTAAAGCTATCAGTGACTAGTGGAAGCATTTAAAACTGCAATTAAGTTACGTTATCTTTTTTGATGTATTTTACTTCAGACGATCTGGTAGTAAGGTTGCTAGCTAGCACTCCTAGCAGCTTATGCTAAATAGCTAGTTGGCTAGCATTTACTGCTAGTGATGTTTCAAGCTACCAAGTTAGCATAAACTAGCGCTAACTGGGATGGTCATTGTCTAAAGGTAGAAACACATTCATAACCATTAACGTAACAACATATTACCACTTTACGCAAATGTTATAATATTATGTTATAATGGTAGCCTACCATCACCTGATATGGCCTGTTAGTGACTTTACCATGTGAACAGTAAATAAATGAACAGGTAAATAGCCTAGGCTACAAAGAGATTCAGCACCAAAGACAGCAATCAGAATTCTGGCTGTGTGGTGCCAGGACAACAACCTCTCCCTCAATGTGAGCAAGACAAAGGAGCTGATCGTGGACTACAGGATAAGGCGGGCCAAACAGGCCCCCATTAACATCGACAGGGCTGAAGTGGAGCGGGTCGAGAGTTTCAAGTTCCTTGTTGTCCACATCAACAACGAACTATCATGGTCCAAACACACCAAGACAGTTGTGAAGAGGGCATGACAAAACCTTTCCTCCCCCAGGAGACTGGAAAGATTTGGCATGGGTCCCCAGATCCTCAAAAAGTTCTACAGCTGCACCATCGAGAGCATCCTGACAGGTTGCATCACCTCCTGGTATAGCATCTGACTGTAAGGCGCTACAGAGGGTAGTGCATACGGCCCAGTACATCACTGGGGCCAAGTTTCCTGCCATACAGGACCTATATAATAGGCTTTGTCAGAGGAAAGCTCATAAAATTGTCAGAGACTCCAGTCACCCAAGTCATAGACTGTTTTCTCTGCTACCGTACGGCAAGCGGTACCAGAGCTCCAAGTCTAGGACCAAAAGGCTCCTTAACAGCTTCTACCCCCAAGCCATAAGACTGCTGAACAATTAATCAAATGGCCACCAGACAATTTACATTGACACCCCCTCATTTGTTTTGTACACTGCTGCTACTCGCTGTTTATTATCTATGTATAGTCACTTCACCCCTACCTAGATGTACATATTACCTCAACTAACCTGTACCCCTGCACACTGACTCGGTAACGGTACCCCCTTTATATAGCCTCGTTATTGTTATTTTGTGTAAATTGTAATTATTTTTTACTTTAGTTTATTTGGTAAATATTTTCTTAACTCTTCTTGAACTGCACTGTTGTTTAAAGGCATTTAAATAAGCATTTCACGGTAAGGTCTACACTTCTTGTGTTTGGCGCATGTGACAAATAAAGTTTGATTTGATTTGAATTCCCGCATTTTGACAGTTAGGTCCGACAGATGAAAAACAATAAGCAGTCTATTGTAATAACTTGATGTTCCTAAACAGACTTCCTACAATCACCGACACCTTTCATTCAATGGGCATTGCACATAGGCCCAATGAGTCCAAACTTTTCACGGAATCTGCATGGAGAAAAATGATGTCCAATCGAAAGTAAAAACGTGAATGTCTGTTGACTGTTTTGTTGCTCATAATATGTTAATAAAACAGGCTACTGATTAGGCTACTGAGCACCTCAGCCGGCAACATCGATGTCATAACCAACTGCGTTAACGCTAAGACCAGCTTTTGGTGAGTCTTAAATGTCACCAGTAGCGCTTCTTGAAATTGGCACATTGGCACACGTTTTTAAGGACACACCTGAAATATGTCCACCCCTCCCACTTCAGCCACATTGGCACACGTTTTTAAGGACACACCTGAAATATGTCCACCCCTCCCACTTCAGCCACATTGGCACACGTTTTTAAGGACACCTGAAATATGTCCACCCCTCCCACTTCAGCGCAAGCGAGCTGATGTAAGACAGGTAAATTACAGAGCAAATAGCAGAGCGCTGGCTAGCAGAGGATGCTGTTGACACGAGAGAGAGAGGGAGAGAGCAGAGGATGCTGTTGACACGAGAGAGAGAGAGGGAGAGAGCAGAGGATGCTGTTGACACGAGAGAGAGAGAGAGAGAGAGAGAGAGAGAGAGAGAGAGAGAGAGAGAGAGAGAGAGAGAGAGAGAGAGAGAGAGGGAGAGAGAGGGAGAGAGAGAGAGAGAGAGGGGGAGAGAGAGAGAGAGAGAAAGAGAGAGCTGCTCCATTGTGGATTCCAGTGAATCAGGGATTGGATTGGTCCAGTGGATGGGCTAGGCACCAGACAAATACCAAAGCATGTCAGTGCATGCTTATTGTTGACTAGAAGACAGTTGAAAAACATGTCTATTTTGACACATCGGACGTACGCACACACACACTTAACCACACACCCTTATGGGACACAGCACAAGTGTGTGTGTGTGTGAGTACACCTTAATAAACACCCTATGCCTAATTAGCCAGTACTATCGCTCCAAGACCGGGCCACATCAAACACAGTGACACACAAACACACATATTCGACAAACACACACACACGCGCGCATGCATACACACAAATACATTAAACAGAGCATTGTGGATCGGTGCGCTGTCACATGCTGGGGTCTCTGTGTGATGTTCCCTGCACCAAGTTCACACACATATGAGCAAACACACACGTGATGACACAAACACGATTATCCTCTGGACTAAGCCCCTTTACACACAGAGACCTCACTTTCTCTCTCAGAAGAGAGACAACCATATGAAACACAGACAGACAGACAGACAGACAGACAGACAGGCAGGCAGGCAGACAGACAGACAGACAGAATGTCGCACTATCAAGCTGGAGGTCACGATCATTACCTTTAGAAAGCCCCATTTCCAGCCCTCGCATTAGTTCCACACTCCACTCATTGGTAGTTGGAACACACATGAAACAGAAATGCCAGCCTGCCTTTGAATTGCTGCTACAGTAAGCTACGGTACATGATTCGAATAGCAACCATGTCATAAATGTTTGACAGGCAATTCAAATATGCCTTTCACTATTCATTAATACTTCAGAGTTATTCGCTACTGACAGGTTATCAATTGGAAAAGTTTTCAGACAGCAACACACTACCTAAGTACACTCTTAGCGAAAAACGGTGCTATCTACAACCTTTAAAGGGTTCTTCAGTTGTCCCCATAGGAGAACCCCTTTTGGTTCCTTTCTAAAGAGGTTTCTACCTGGAACCCAAAAGGTTCTACCTGGAACCAAAAAAGATTATCCCATGGGGAAAGCCGAAGTACACTTTTGAAATAATCTTTTCTAAGAGTGTAGTGTATTAAACACTAATCCTAATGCCTGGCTGGCCTATCTTCTCAGATGACTGACGAGTCGTTTATTTGGGGGGAAATACTTCATTACACAAGAAGCCAGGGAGGGGTCCTCATTAAGGGGGAGGGATTTGTCTTGTAGGATTATCTCATTTGCATAATGTTAATTATCCCGTGCGGCTACAAAGCCACCTGGTTGGGGAAGATAAAGGGAGAGAGACCGAGAAAGAAGTGAGAGAGGGAAAGTGTGGCTGATTAGCACGGGATCCTAGAGTCGTGAATACATTAACCGGATCTGAGGAGTGGAGAGACGGACAGGCAGGCAGGGAATGGCAGAAATAACTGCTCTGCTCTTTCTTTCTCTCTCTCAATTACATTTCAATTGCTTGAAGTAGGTTATTCATGAACAATATCAATAATAACATCATAAAATAATATATAATTATGATTGTCACAAACAAGACAATCAGTAACAACAATAATCAAGATCTCTCTCTCTCTCTCTCGCTCTCTCTCTCTCTCTCTCTCTCTCTCTCTCTCTCTCTCTCTCTCTCTCTCTCTCTCTCTCTCTCTCTCTCTCTCTCTCAGATATGATAAAAAAGCAGTGGACCATGGCTCTCCTTATAGAGTCTTGTTAGACCTTGTATTATCATGGTGTTGTGACTGGTTGAATGCTCCATTGTTACCTCTACCAACCCAGCTACAGATGTAGGATCTTAATTTGAGCCAGTTTGCTACAGCAGGAAAATAATCCTTCAACAACAGGAAATGTGAATTATTATGTGGATTATAATTCATAGATTCTTTTTGTAAGGGTGGATACACTTTGAAATGTCTGTAACACCATAGAAATATAATTAATAGAACGGTTGTCACTATTCAAGTCAATGATGGAATAATGAGTGGCTGGTGGCCATTGCAAATGTAGCCATAGGAGCAACCCACAAAAAAAATGTGCGATATGGGGGAGGTGAATGGGCGGGGTACAATATATGCAATATATGTGTGGGTAATACTGTATGTAGTATCTACTATAGTATTCTCCAGTGTACTACAACATTCTATAAGAAAGTACTAGACATGATCGAGGGATTCTACAGTGTGTAGTATAGTATTCTACAGTTTACTATAGAATTATATAGTAAGTAGTGTAGTATTCTATAGTAAACTGTAGTATTTGTTTATGTGGGAAAGCAGGAAGTAAAAGCAGGAAGTAAATCTGTGCCCATCAGTCTGTGGTGTGATTTGTTGAATTAAATCAACTGACATTACAAGAAATACATTCCATTGTATGAGCCACATCAGTTAGCATCATTTAAATGAACATTCCACATTACCATGGAAATGATGGCATCACAATACCAGGCAGCCATTGCGAGTGTACCCATGAGTAGTAAAATTGCCAGGGTTAGAGGCTCCAAGCCTGTTCTATTAATTCTGTTTTTGTCTTACTCAATATCCCAGTCTAGAGATCCGTTGTGACAGTTAGACAATTTCTCAAAACCTCAGAGGACACCAGGACTTAATAGATGACAGGCACAGGGTCTTCTCCTGGCAATGGTAGGGAAGGGAGTTTCCTAAACATGACCTCTCCCCTCTCCTTCAAACAGGTTCCCCTTATAACAACATGGCTGAGTGACAGCCACAGTTACCAGTAGTAAGGCTGGTATCATCTGGGATCATGGCCAATCATGTACAGTATCAAAATCAGCAGCCATTGCTTGGCATGCAGCGCTCTATCACTGGTCCTCCATTTGGTGTCAGGATGATTGTTTTTGTCTAGGGAGGGATTGGTCCAACCTTGATTTTACTCAGATTTTAGGAGGGGGCAAATCTAACCAGGCAGATATAATAAAAAGCCTATATGGGACAGTAACAGGGATGTAATAATTCACCAATACGGGTTAAAATGTTTAAGAATTGAGTGCATCCCACTGGGCACACACTGGTTAAATCAATGTTGTTTCCACGTCATTTCACTGAAATGATGTTGAACCAACGTGGAATAGACATTGATTTGACATCTGTGCCCAGTGGGATTGGCCTGCAGGACCCCAAACCGATTCAAATGTAGAATGCATCAGTCAGAAAATCGATTCAAACATTAGGAATCACTGGTTCATTAATGTTCAGTTGTGTCAAGTACTGAAATAAAAATACTTTAAAGTACTACCTAAGTTGTTTTTGTAAGGTTATCTGTACTTAACTATTTATATTTTTGACAACTTTTACTTCACTACATTCCTAAAGAAAATAATTGCATCCAATTTAGCAGGACAGGAAAATGGTCTAATTCATGCACTTATCAAGGTGAACATCCCTAGTCATCTCTACTGCCTCTGATCTGGGTGACTCACTAAACACACATGCTTCATCTGTAAATTATGTTTGAGTGTTTGAGAGTGCCCCTGGCTATGAATAATACAAAATAAAATAGAAATACAATTGTGCCATTTGGTTTGCTTAATATAAGTAATTTGAAATGATTTATACTTGTACTTTTGATACTTAAGTATATTTAAAACCAATGACTTCCTTTTATTTTAGTAATTGTATACTAATGAATCTTTACTTTTACTCAAGTATGACGATTGGGGACTTTTACCACCGCTGCTAACATTTTGTCCTCAAATTACTTTCTTCTGAAAATACCTCTCATCTTCTGTGACAACTTCGTCCTCTCCTTCAGTTTCGAACGAAGCATGTAATTATGTGATCTTTGCATGTCGAACAACCCCAGGCAATATCAATCAGTAGCCGAGTCAAACTGCGCTGTTTCGCACGCTGTCCAACGAGAGGCAGGCCTATTCCTGATCTGGGAAATCTGAGCGTCACCTTCAGCATTCAAATGTTTTGTAAAATGGCTTGAGCAATATTAGGCTTTATTAGTTGCGTGACAACCAATTCAATTTGCTCTGTTATTTTTGATCAAATGCGCTGTTGAAGCTTTTGTTTTACCGGAATAAAAGTAAACTAAGCTAGGGTTGGAGACACAACTCTCATCTCGCTATAGGTAGGCCACATTCTGATTGGGCCTTACATTAGATTTTATTTTAATTGTTCAGGTTCACCATCAGCAATAGTTTTAGTAGTTTGGTGATAATTTCATAACAAGGACTGCATTGTCAAAGCAGGAGAAGAAGAGAATCTCACTCAGTCTGTCAAAACATTGCCACACCCACACCCCAATTTATAGTGCGGTGGTAGATGCCCAGTTTCCCTTATGGCTCAGCTCAGGTGCCTACATACACCATAGACATATACATCATATTTATATATACACACACACACACATAGAAGTCTGCTCAGACAGATACAGCTCAGAGATGTGCCCAGCTCATGAGCTCCATCAGCAGCAGATTTTAAATTTAGAATGGAATAATGAATATGATTACACAACAAATGTTAGTGCATCGATTCATATCACGCCGAACCAAATGGCATCGATTAGTTTCTCTAATCAAACCGAATAGCACCGAATTGTTTCAAACTGAAACGGTATCGTTCCTGTATGGTATCAGAGACCATGTATCTAGACACGCATTGAACTGCCTTGAAAGGGAAAGATGTACATCCCTAGACAGTAACCCTTCCACTGCTGGGTCAGAGAGGGCTGCAGAGCTGCTCACCTCCAAGGGGAAACAGGAGGAGTTGCTGCTCTCTGGGTTTCTAATTTCAGTTAGCCGCCAAGCTAGGCTTAAATAAACGCACACAAGGAAATGACCTGCTTAGACATTGTTGAAGTGCTGCTGTAGAGCAAGAGAGGGAAAGTGTCTGAGTCAGTTGGAGGGTTTTTAGGACAAATCCTCTATTACCCTCAATTGGTATATTTTGGGGGGAGGGACACTTTAAAGGAAAGCAGACCCAGTTGCATGAAAATGTGTTTCTTTGAGATTCTGGATCTTAAAAAAAAAAAAAAGTTTTTTATTTTTACAGAAGAATATAACCAGACCCCCCCCATTTCCCTTCTCTTTAACTACATCAGAACATGCCTTTGAGACGAAGCCAATTCCCAGTTGACGCCATTGCTATTTCTGTCTGTATTTAAGACGGTGCCTCAAGCTTTAGTCCATGGGCCAGACCCTCAAATGTGGGCCATCGGGCTCACTTGGGCTGATGATGTCTCATTGGGATTTTCTTGAAGGTCTATGTCCCGAGAGTTGGAACACGTGTGATAGCAGTGCAGTAATGGCAGCTTTCTCTGGGATATTCGCTCTATCTTTCATCCCTCCATCCCATTCATTTTCCCCATAGGGATTTGACCCTATGACAAACAATGTCAGTATACAACACACATGCCCTTTAATCATAAAGTGTATCATTGGGAAGCTTAGATTCACACCTATCCATCAGACACGTTTACCGAATGTGGATTCACGCATGAACCCAACAGAAGCCTTTTCCCAATATGGCCGCCAAACAACTCAATTAGGTCTCATAGGAACCATTTGGCATCACCATACCTGTATGAAGATATCATTGTAGTATTTCACTCTCAACAGTTTCCTGTGTGTATCAAGAATGGTCCATCACCCAAAGGACATCCAGACAACTTTACACAACTATGGAAAGCAATGGCGTGGTGCATTGGAAGGATTGGGGCTCCCGAGTGGCACAGTGATCTAAGGCACTGCATCTCAATGCTAGAGGAGTCACTATAGACACCCTGGTTCGATTCCAGGTTGTATCACAACCGGCTGTGACTGCTCGTTATCAACGTATTAGGTTAAAACATAATGGCTAACATAATTCCTATGGAATTTGACAAGTTTCTATCCCTCTGTTTTATGATAACGGTTAATAAGATAACGTTGTATATCATTTAATCACGAATATTTACATGTATAAATCCATTTTGGGCTGAAGCTGTCTAGTAGTGTGCGTCGTCTAGCGTTAGCTTAGTGTGTTTATCGAAGTGTTTACAAAAGGACTATTGAGATACTTAACTAACGTTACATGACATTTGTGTTAGTCGGCAACTAAAATAGATGCTGCATAGCTGGCTCTAGCTGAATGGGCAAAGCTAGCTCCATCGACTCACTATTACTGACAGTCATGTAATGTTAGCTATCTACAGAGGCACTGGCTCTAGCTGAATGGGCAAAGCTAGCTCCATTGACTCACTATTACTGACAGTCATGTAATGTTAGCTATCTACAGAGGCACTGGCTCTAGCTGAATGGGCAAAGCTAGCTCCATTGACTCACTATTACTGACAGTCATGTAATGTTAGCTATCTACAGAGGCACTGGCTCTAGCTGAATGGGCAAAGCTAGCTCCATCGACTCACTATTACTGACAGTCATGT
Source organism: Oncorhynchus nerka (assembly GCF_034236695.1). NCBI lineage: Eukaryota > Metazoa > Chordata > Actinopteri > Salmoniformes > Salmonidae > Oncorhynchus > Oncorhynchus nerka. The sequence continues at coordinate 47,488,268 of NC_088412.1, read as the reverse complement.
AATGTTAGCTTTCTACAGAGTCGCTTGCCTTTCGTTTCACTCAAACGAGACCGCGAAACTGCGCATCTCCTGCGGTTCGTGGCATGGCATGCACAGCAAACCCCGATCTCCCCTTTCGCGGGGATTCGCTCTTTAGCGTTCTTCCTCGCTCACGCGCATTTACTTAGTTACAGGGAATGTCCGAACTCTGACCAATCAGCACGGCTTTTACTGTTGCTAGGTTATTGGTGGGCGTCTGGCATGGTTAAATGGATGACTTGGAACAGTGTGCTTTTTTTTCTGGTGAGACTTGTGTGTTTGTATGTTTGTGTGTGTGTGTGTGTGTGTGCCTTTAAAACAGAAACCAAAGTCATTGGATGAGAAGAGGAGAGTAGGCTAACATGCTGACCACACCGCTCGTGTTGCCTGAGCAACCATTGCAACATAAATGTACACACGTTATTCAATCATTGCACCCACACTTTTCGCGCTCGTCAGCGAGCGTCTGCATGTCCAGGCCTAAAATAGAAATTGGTTCTATTTGTGACGTGCAACGCGATGCAAGTCCGGATTCCCATCTCCTCATTTGGTTTTTAGGGGCATATACCCACGTGCCATTTCCTCATTGGTTTTTAGGGGCATATACCCACATGCCATCTCCTAATTTGGCTTTTAGGGGCATATACCCACATGGGTGATTGAAAGATGAACTGAGGTCCACAATCAGTTCATCTTTGTGGTAATGCACCGGAAAGTTGGTTGCCAACCGCCATATGAAGTCCAAAGAAGAAAAAGAAGCCTGAAGGAAGGAGGGGAGATGATGAGAAACTAATTTGGTTTACCATTTTATCTGTGGATTATTTGTCGTAGTAGAGGACCTTGAGCATTTCAGGTAAAATAACAACCCAATGTTTATATCCCAGGACAAATGAGCTAGCAACAGCAAGCTAGCTAGCTAGCTAAATTGCCATAAATGTTTAATGCTTTTTGACCTGTCCCCAAATTAATATATTTGGTTCAGAGTTTGTTTTGATATTTCAACCTGCGTGTCCTGATGGCGCCAGGTGTGGGTGAACAAAACTACTTGTGCGCGATGGCGTGCATGCGGTTTGGCCAGCATGTAATGCTGTGGTATTATGCATTCATCACTGGGCCTCTGATTACAGGTACAGATCTAATATTAATCCATGCACCTACGGCCACTTCAAAAAGCCCATAGAGGATATGAGCTCGCTCTCTCTGTCCATATTCAATATTTCCCTCCTCTGTGAATAATGCAGAAGGAGCTTTGTTCACTTCCCACTTAACTAGCAGGAAATAAGTAATTGTCTATGATGGAGAGGCAAGAGAGAAAGCGAGAGAGATAGAGAGAGAGAGAGATTCAGATCTGGCTGATGGAAATCATGCCCATTACTGAGAGTTAACACATTCTTCTTACAGTAGAGGGAAGACGTATAAATCGTCATGGAACGGCGGCCAGTTGTAAAAAAAATAATGTTTTCAACAGAATCTAGTCATTTAGCAGACACTCTTATCCAGAGCAACTTACAGGAGCAATTACCATTAATTGCCTTGCTCAAGGGCACATCAACATTTTTTTTCACCTAGTTGGCTCGGGGATTCGAACCAGTGACCCTTCTGTTCCTTAACTGCTAGGCTACCTGCCACAGTTCTTATGACATGTATTGGAGGAGTGATGAATAGTTTGTGCCAATAGAGGTATTAAGCTCTCCGAGGTGGAGACATTTTTCGTTGGTGTTATCATCGCCTCCAAGCTTTCCTCTTTCAGGAACTAATGAATACAAGAACTGAAAAGTTTTATTCTCAACCAAAGGAGCATAACAGTGAAGACCGGCAGGAGATACTCTCTCAGCTACATCCAAAGCACAGTTATTAAATGCTTGTCCTCCTCAGTGTTATCATATGTGAGCACGTACAGCTTGTGAAGTGAACTGGCTGCATGACTTCCTGTTAACGGCAGCTGAATAACTACCCATCATAAGGCTATTCACAAACCTTTGTATTCATTTACTAGGATTCCTTTTCTATGATAATGTCACTCTTCTTGAGATACATACAGTTGAAGTCGGATGTTTACATACACTTAGGTTGGAGTCATTAAAACTCGTTTTTCAAACACTCCACAAATTTCTTGTCAACAAACTACAGTTTTGGCAAGTCAGTTAAGACACCTACTTTGTGCATGACACAAGTAATTTTTCCAACAATTGTTTACAGACAGATTATTTAACTTATAATTCACTGTATCACAATTCTAGTGGGTCAGAAGCTTACATACACTAAGTTGACTGTGCCTTTAAGCAACTTGGAGAATTCCAGAAAAGGATGTCATGGCTTTAGAAGCTTCTGATAGGCTAATTGACATAATCTGAGTCAATTGGAAGTGTACCTGTGGATGTATTTCAAGGTCTACCTTCAAACTCAGTGCCTCATTGCTTGACATCATGGGAAAATCAAAAGGAGTCAGCCAAGACCTCAGACAAAAATGGTACGTACAATAGCACGCAAGTATAAACATCATGGGACCACGCAGCCGTCATACCGCTCAGGATGGAGACACATTCTGTCTCCTAGAGATGAACATACGTTGGTGCAAAAAGTGCAAATCATTCCCAGAACAACAGCAAAGGACCTTGTGAAGATGCTGGAGGAAACGGGTACAAAAGTATCTATATCCACAGTAAAAGGAGTCCTATATCGACATAACATGAAAGGCCGCTCAGCAAGGAAGAAGCCACTGCTCCAAAACCGCCATACAAAAGCCAGACTATGGTTTGCAACTGCACATGGGGACTAAGATCGTACTTTTTGGAGAAATGTCCTCTGGTCTGATGAAACAAAAATATAACTTTTTGGCCATAATGACCACCGTTGTGTTTGGAGTAAAAAGGGGGAGGCTTACAAGCCGAAGAACACCATCCCAACCGTGAAGCACGGGGGTGGCAGCATCATGTTGTGGTGGTGCTTTGCTACAGGAGGGACTGGTGCACTTCACAAAATAGATGATATCATGAGGGAGGAAAAGTATGTGTATATATTGGAGCAACATCTCAAGACATCAGTCAGGGAGTTAAAACCTTTTTGGGATAGGGTGCAGCATTTTCACTTTTGGATGAATAGCGTGCCCAGAGTGAACTGCCTCCTACTCTGTCCCAGATGCTAATATATGCATATTATTATTAGTATTGGATAGAACACACTCTGAAGTTTCTAAAACTGTTTGAATGATGTCTGTGAGTATAACAGAACTCATATGGGAGGCAAAAACCTGAGAAAAATCCAACCAGGAAGTGGGACATCTGAGGTTTGTAGTTTTTCAAAGCTTGGCCTACCGAATACACATTGAGATATGTATGAGGTTGCACTTCCTAGGGCTTCCACTAGATGCCTCGCGCGCTCCCGACAGAGTTACTTCTCGTTTCAGTGCTTTTCTGAAGACAAAGGAATTCTCCGGTTGGAACATTATTGATGTTTTATGTTAAAAACATCCTAACGATTGATTCCATACATCGTTTGACATGTTTCTAAAGGACTGTAACGGAACTTTTTGAGTTTTTGTCTGGATGAAGGGCCTGCGCCTCATGAAGATGGATTACTGGGCTGAACACGCTAACAACAAGTGGCTATTTGGACATAAATGACAGACTTAATGGAGAAGTCTATCTTTAATTCTGTGAATAACACTTGTATCTTTTATCAATGTTTATTATGAGTATTTCTGCAAAATCACTGGATGTTTTGGAATAAAAACATTACTGCACGTAAGGCGCCAATGTAAACTGAGATTGTTGGATATAAATATGCACATTATCGAATAAAACGTACATGTATTGTGTAACGTGATGACCTATGAGTGTCATCTGATGAAGATCATCAAAGGTTAGTGATTAATTGTATCTATATTTCTGATTTTTGTGACTCCCATCTTTGGCTGGAAAAATGGCTGTGTGTTTTTTCGACTTGGCTATGACCTAACATAATCATATGTAGTGCTTTCGCTGTAAAGCATTTTTGAAATCGGACATGATGGGTAGATTAACAAGATGGTTGTCTTTCATTTGCTGTATTGGACTTGTTAATGTGTGAAAGTTACATATTTCAAAAAAATATTTTTGAATTTCGCCCACTGCCTTTTCAGAGGAATGTTGTCGAGGGGTTCCACCTGCCCTAGAAAGGTTAAAGCTTGGTCGCAAATGGATTTTCCAAATGGACAATGACCCCAAGCATACTTCCAAAGTTGTGGCAAAATGGCTTAAGGACAACAAAGTCAAGGTATTGGAGTGGCCATACCAAACCCCTGATGTCAATCCTATAGAAAATTTGTGGGCAGAACTGAAAAAGCGTGTGCGAGCAAGGAGGCCTACAAACTTGATTCAGTTACACCAGCTCTGTCAGGATGATTTGGCCAAAATTCACCCAATTTATTGTGGGAAACTTGTGGAAGGCTACCCGAAACGTTTGACCCAAGTTAAACAATTTAAAGGCAATGCTACCAAATACTAATTGAGTGTATGTAAACTTCTGACCCACTGAGAATGTGATGAAATAAATAAAAGCTGAAATAAATAATTCTCTCTACTATTAGTCTGACATTTCACATTCTTAAAATAAAGTGGTGATCCTAACTGACCTAAGATAGGGCATTTTTACTTGGATTAAATGTCAGGAATTGTGAAAAATTGAGTTTGAATGTATTTGGCTAAAGTGTATGTAAACTTCCGACTTCAACTGTATGTACATAGAGACACAGTGTTGAACATCCATACCACCCCAGTCCCAGCCCCCAACCCAATGTACTGTAGTTCCAGGTTGCAGGGGCCCGACCCTCACTTTTGCCCCAGGCCAGGGGCCCCGATGTGGGGAGGAATGTAGGGGCTTAGTGGAACCAGACTTGGGGGTGTGGGCTAGGGAGAGGGGGAGAACGCTGTGCTCCGTCTCACCCCTGGAGCCCACAGCACAGCCAGATGGAACATATTAGCCAAGCCTCTGCCTCCATTCCAACAAGGAGATGGATGGATTAGAGTTAGTGGACCCTGCAATCTAGAGACTAGAGACAGGGGAAAGAAGGGAACATCATCCCTACAGGACACACACAGGCTGGACACTTAAAGGCTGATTACAACCCACAGAAAGGGGACATGAGAGGGACATTAAGCTGGCCGCAAGGACACAACAGGCTACAGTGACAGGAAATAGTTTGGTGAACCTTTTTACGTTCAAATAATTATTTAACAGAATGGTGCATATATTTGGTTGTTTTTACCTGTTAAACTCACACACACACACAGATCATGCCGATAGTGATATTTATAGAGAATGCAATGTAGGTAAAGTCACTAAAAGTGCAGACATTAAGTATACATGGAAAGGGTACACCTGACGGCCATTGTAAAGCCATGCATTTCCTTCTCCATCCACATGACACAGGAGGTCGTGGTGGGAATGACTGGAGCGGAAATCAGTGGAATGGTGTCAAATAGATCAAACACAAGGTTCCCAGGGGTTTGATGTCCTTCCATTTGCTCTGTTCCGGACCTTATTATGAGCCGTCCTCCCCTCAGCAGCCTCCACTGCCACATGATCTTGTACGGATCCTCCACATGCTAATCTAGCTCATCGTTTACAATAGGAAAAGTGAAATGGGGAAAGGAGTTTGAGTTTGATGTTTCCTCACCTGTCTGTCTTATTTTAAAAAAACAAATCAAACTCCATCACTTGAAAGCCCTGATTGCTGTGGCCATTTTAAGTTGACAGGCTTGAAAATCTGTGCAGTCGTTTTGGCACAGTGACTCACTACCCAAACCAGATGCAACCGGTTTCAAGTGTTCAAGAGACGTCATGTGATCTCCTACTGCTATCAAGTGGAAGATCTGGGATTCAGACAGGGGATATATTTACGTCAATGGATAGGTAGAGACTTCATCTTTTTCGTATGCATGTCATTCCTGTAAGACAAAATAAAAAATGTTTCCTATGGGAATTTGCACATGTTTAGAGTGCCACCATCAAGTAAAAGAGCTGACTTTTCCCCCTTTTCTTAAAAAATCCCTTTGGAACAGTTATTTGCAACATTTTATTTCAAACCTAGACTTTCAAATCTCTTATTTGGGGGGGTTGTACTTTATAGGGGTAGTATACAATATTATGTGCCGTTTAGAAAATGCCACCAGAGGGCGCCAGAGTTTTATTGGCTCCCAAAGAAAGAAACAAGCAATTAGTAGGTTATTACAGTTTTATTATAATTGTAACCTTTTTTAGAAAGTACCTAATAAAACTAAGTGCTACCAGCATCTCTATGATGATGATAGTATTACACAGCCCAGTGAAAATTGTCTTAGTCATGAGCTGTAGTACATACCCTTCTTCTTGTCCTCTATACCCACAGGAGGTCGTGGTGGGAATGACTGGAGCGGAAATCAGTTGTGCTCACTAACTGCAGTGTCATGGTACGGATTACCTTCCTCTGACATTGACCCTGTTTTGCCTTCTTAAATGTCCTCCTTCCTGCTCATCCTTAAAGAGAATCCATCGTGTGTGTGTGTGTGTGTCAATGTCTGCCTTTACTCTCCTTACACAGTTTTGTGTCCCGAACCCAAAAAGCCAGAACATTCCACAGTCACATTCCACCCGGAACTCTGTGTCCTAGTATGCTTGATTGTTCTCTGGGCGTTCATTGCATTGTTCAATCACAATTGTTTCTGTCTGTTCACATGGACTTAACTGCAACCAAGGCCCTATTAAATTACTAGTATTGTGTTACAGGTGTTCTGAGCTCTCTGTTTTTGGTTATAAAGTCCTAAGGAAGGAGTTTATTTTGTTCAGGATTGGGTTAAAAAAAACTTTTAGACATTCATACGTCATACAAACATTGAAGCGCAGGTAGCCTAGCAGGTAAGAGCGTTGGGCCAGTAAGCGAAACGTCATGTGGTTTGAATCCCCGAGCCAGCAAGGTGGAACAAAATCGACCATTCTGCTCTTAAGCAAGGCAGTTAACCCCCAACAACAACTGTGCTGATGACGTCAATTAAGGCAGCCCCCCCCCTCATCTCTCTGATTCAGAGGGGTTGGGGTAAATGCTTAAGACACATTTAGACTGCATGCAGCGCTAGCTGTACCACCAGAGACTCTGGATTCGCGCCCAGGCTCTGTCGCAGCCGGCCGCGACAGGTAGGTCCGTGGGGCGACGCAAAATTGGCCTCGCGTCATCCGGGTTAGGGAGGGTTTTGCCGGTAGGGATATCCTTGTCTCATCACGCACCAGCGACTCCTGTGGCGGGCCGGGCGCAGTGCACGCTAACCAGGTCGCCAGGTGCACGGTTTTTCCTCCGACACATTGGTGTGGCTGACTTCCGGATTGGATGCGCGCTGTGTTAAGAAGCAGTGCGGCTTGTTTGGGTTGTGTTTCGGAGGACGCATGGCTTTTGACCTTCGTCTCTCACGAGCCCGTACGGGAGTAGTAGCGATGAGACAAGATAGTAGCTACTAAAACAATTGGATACCACGAAATTGGAGAGAAAAGGGGGTAAAATATGTTTTTTAAATATGTTTTTAAAGGAAAAAACAGAAGAAAACACAGACATATTTTGGTTGAATGCGTTCAGTTGTGCAACTGACTAGGTATCCCCTTACCTAAAATAGCATGTTTCCTATTGGTGAATTGTGCCCTTGTATTGGTTCATTAGCATCATCATGGATTACTACTGGAGCTCTGAGAGTTAATAGTCAGAGGCAAAGTCTCTGTTGAAGCCTGGGTCAATGCCCTGAGACACACGAGGTAATGGACTGAGATTATCCAACAGCGAGAGGAGAGTAGAGAAGAGAAAGACCCTAACCCGAGCTTCACGTCCACACCCCAGTTTAACCATAGCCCTAACCCTAACCTTGGCCCTAACACATCCAATAAATCGCAAGCAATTATAGCCCAGGGTTTCTATTCCCTCAACAATAAACCCACACTTTTCTCAAAACAGATGCCTCCGGACAGGTCTGAGAGTATACTGTATATCACTAACTAACCACACACCCTTTAACAATCCACTAGAATGGCTTCACCAGGGGTTACTAGAGGTCATTCAAAACAGATGCCTCCGGACAGGTCTGAGAGTATACTGTATATCACTAACTAACCACACCCTTTAACAATCCACTAGAATGGCTTCACCAGGGGTTACTAGAGGTCATTCAAAACAGATGCCTCCGGACAGGTCTGAGAGTATACTGTATATCACTAACTAACCACACACCCTTTAACAATCCACTAGAATGGCTTCACCAGGGGTTACTAGAGGTCATTCAAAACAGATGCCTCCGGACAGGTCTGAGAGTATACTGTATATCACTAACTAACCACACACCCTTTAACAATCCACTAGAATGGCTTCACCAGGGGTTACTAGAGGTCATTCAAAACAGATGCCTCCGGACAGGTCTGAGAGTATACTGTATATCACTAACTAACCACACACCCTTTAACAATCCACTAGAATAGCTTCACCAGGGGTTACTAGAGGTCATTCAAAACAGTACTTGGCCAAGTGATGAGTTTCCAATTAGGTTCTTAAAAATAGCTTCTCACTCTCAACGCTTGATGACGATAATATCTGTCTGTAATTAGGGCAGGCATGATACCCATCATCTCTCTGTCTGTCTCGCTCAGTCTCTCTCTGTCTCTGTCTTGCTCAGTCTCTCTCTCTGTCTGTCGCGCTCAGTCTCTCTCTGTCTCTGTCTCGCTCAGTCTCTCTCTGTCTCTGTCTTGCTCAGTCTCTCTCTGTCTCTGTCTTGCTCAGTCTCTGTCTCCCTCAGTCTCTCTCTCTCTCTCTCTCTTGCTCTCTCTCTCTCTGTCTCACTCAGTCTCTCTGTTTCGCTCAGTCTCTCTGTCTCTCTCTGGCTAAGTCTCTCTCTCTCTCTCTCTCTCTCTCTCTCTCTCTCTCTCTCTCTCTCCTCAGCCTATCAGCCACCAGAGGCTTTGGCTGAGCTGATGGGGCATGTGACATCATCACAAGGCGGAAGCCACATGTGGGTCATGTGATCTGAGTCGAGACTGTGAAACATGAATGGAGAGTGGACTGTGGACCCCTCTTCTCTTACATTCACTCTAACCCTATTGGTCACATTCCTTGTCTTGTTTTGACTGTGGTCATATGAGTATCAGTGAAACCCTGAATAGGACTGTGAAAGTTTAAATCACTGAACGGAATTGACTTGGCATGCAGAAATTAGGTCCAGATGACAAGACAACAATGTCACACACAGGACCAGTTAACTACTTGAATATTACTACTGTCTTCCAAAACAATACTGTAGTAACCAGCAGTAGCTTTTTGTTTTCGCTAATCAGACGTACAAAACTATTTTGTCTACACAGTAGTACATTTCAGGCTCACATCGAAATATTAGACATCTGTGAACTATTTCCATGAGTAACCAGTAACCACAGAGACAAATGGACAGCCAACAGTAGCCTATTAGCCCAGGAGGAAAAGTTTGAAAATGATTGGCCACTTGAGAGTGTTCAAGGGGCTCGTGTTCACTTCCTAAGTCCAAGGTCACAGTGTTACAGCCTGGACAGTAGTCTCCTTTAACTAGGGGTCAACTGCCTATCAGCCCTCAACAATAACACTCCATGTTCTCTGACAAACAGGGGCTTGTGTGAGGCATCGCAGCCATCACAGACAGATGAGGAGGTGAACCGGGCCCCAGAGAGAGGGGTGAAACTTTATACCTCTCCCTTTTTCCCCTCTCTTCATTCACTCGGTCCCTCCCTTCCCCTAGCCCATCCTGTCTTTGATCTTCTGACAAAGCTAAGTCAGTTGTCACAAACTGGGGGGTTTGGGAAGGGGGGGGGGTATAAAGAGGAGTGGGAGTTTAATCTGAGCACCTTTATCCCACCTGTCAGTCTTGTCTGACTTTTTTGCATGTCTTGTCTGACTCTGGAGCACTGGATGGCTTCTTCTCCAAGCATGATGACGCCCTCGGGCAGCAGGTTGCCTAGCGGCTAGAGCGTTGGGATGTTAACCATGTTGCTTGTTCAAATCCCAGAGCTGGCAAGGTGGAAAAATCTGCCCGTTCTGCCTTTGAGCAAGGCAGTTAACCCCCACAACAACAACAACTCCCTGGACACTCACGATGTGGATCAAGGCAGCCCCCCGCACCGCTCTGATTCAAGGGTAGTTGGGTTAAATACAGCAGAGACGTTTTGGTTGAAACCATTCAACTGACTAGGTTTCCCCCTTCCCTCTTATGTAACTGATCCATAACATTCATATTCAACTCTGTGATTCCAGAGCACGACTGGAAGTAGAGAAGCCGTTATTATTATTAAACAATAAACGTGTTTTTCCCCCCTTCTCTTTCACCTCATGTACATCACATTCTGCGAGGGGCCCCTCCACAACATCTCTCTTCTCCTTCTGGCTCACTTGTTTTTTTTACCCTCCATGTTCCCCTTTCTGTCTAATTATTCCTCCCCAAATACTCAATTTCCCTGCAGTCATCTACACTGCACTAGCTAATTCCACAATACTGCTCCAGCCCTCTATCACCCTCTGTTAGCCCTTTTCATCTCCCTCTCTTTCTCTTTCTCTCTTTTTCCCTCTCTCCCCCCTCTCTTGATCCTCACTGGTGGTGACTTGGACCATGCCAGATCCCTCAGCTGGAAGCCATTGGATCCTGAATCCCTTTGCATTGCGGTACTCTGAGCTACAGTTCATATAAGGAAATATATCTATGGATTTCACATGACTGGGAATACAGATATGGATCTGTTAGATACAGATACCTTAATAAAGGTAGGGCCGTGGATCAGAAAACCAGTCAGTATCTGGTGTGACAAACCATTTGCCTCATGCAGCGTGACACGTCTCCTTCACATAGAGTTGATCAGGCTGTTGATTGTGGCCTGTGGAATGCTGTCCCACTCCGCTTCAATGGCTGTGCGACGTTGCTGGATATTGGCGGGAACTGGAACATGCTGTCGTACACGTCGACCCAGAGCATCCCTGACATGCTTAATGGGTGACATGTCTGGTGAATATGCAGGCCATGGAAGAACTGGGACATTTTCAGCTTCCAGGAATTGTGTAGAGATCCTTGCGACATGGGGCTGTGCATTATCATGCTGAAACATGGATGGATGCAGATGTATGGCAATGGGCCTCGACACGATCTCGATCTCGACACGGTATCTCTGTGCATTCAAATTGCCATCAATAAAATGCAATTGTGTTCATTGTCCATTGCTTATGCCTGCCCATACCATAACCCCACTGCCACCATGGGGCACTCTGTTCACAACATTGACATCAGCATACCGCTTCTCCAGTGTGCCAGTAGCCATCGAAGGTGAGCATTTCCCCATTGAAGTAGGTTACGACGCAGAACTGCAGTGAGGACGTCGAGCACGCAGACGAGCTTCCCTGAGACGGTTTCTGGCGGTTTGTGCAGAAATTCTTTGGTTGTGCAAAACCCACAGTTTCATCAGCTGTCCGGCTGGTCTCAGATGATACCGTAGGTGAAGAATCCTGATGTGGAGGTCCTGGGCTGGCATGTTTAAATGACAAAACGGTGGCTTATGATAGATAAACCTTAAATTCTCTGGCAATAGCTCTGGTGGACATTCCTGCAGCCAGCATGCCAATTGCATACTCCCTCAAAACGTGAGACATCTGTGACATTGTTTTGTGTGACAAAACTGCACTTTTTAGAGTGGCTTTTTATTGTCCCCCAGCACAAGGTGCACCTGTGTAATGAGCATGCTATTTAATCAGCTTCTTGATATGCCACACCTGTCAGGTGGATAGTGTTGTGTATTGATATTCTAGTTTGTCCCTAGAATAGGGCACCTGTAACACCCCCCCCCTGCTTTGGAATGCTTGGAATGTTTTTGTCCTGTGAAACGCATCAAACAATGCCCACGTTAGTTTCTACACCCGTCTCATGTCCTGTCCTTATATTAGTTGTATTTGTAACAGTGTGCTATACAACAGATTATCTTGTGCACAGAATTAGAGAGAAATACGTTTTTTGTGCATATGGAAGATTTTTTTTATTTCAGCTCATGAAACATGGGACCAACACTTTACATGTTGAGTTTATATTGTTGTTCCCTACTCAACCTTCCTCTCAGCTCCGGGTGTAAGGTTTCCCCTGGGTACAGATCTAGGTACAGCCTCCCCTGCCCCAATCCTAACCTTAACCATTAGTAGGGTCAACTTCAACCTACACCTTACATACTGCCATTGTGACTGTTGTGTTCAGGCTGTTGGACCCTGGACTAGATGTAACATAGTAAATGTACACCTGGGACACTCAAGGCAGGGAGTCCCCAGTAAATCACTGGGGCCTTCCTACCATCCAGGACGAGGCAGTCAGAGGAAGGACCAAAAAACGTTCAGACTTCAACCACCCAAGCCATAGACTGATATCTCTGCTGCCGCACGGCAAGCCGTACCCGTGTACCAAGTCTGGAACCAACAGGACCCTGAACAGCTTCTACCCCCAAGCCATAAGACTGCTAAACAAGACTACTAAATAACTAATCAAATACCCGGACTACCTGCATTGTCAAAGACCCTCTTGCACTGACTCTATGCGCACGCACACACACACACACACACACACACACACACACACACACACACACACACACACACACACACACACACACACACACACACACACACACACACACACACACACACACTGCTGCTACTGTCTATCTATCCTGTTGCCTAGTCACTTTACCCGTACGCATACAGTATGAACAGTACATATCTACCTCAATTACCTCGTACCCCTGCACATCGACTCGGTACTGGTACTTCCTGTATACAGCCATGTTATTTTTTTACTCGTTATTGATATTCGTTATTCACTGTGTATTTATTCCTTGGGTCACTATTTCATATAAAACTGCAACAAAATTGTTATCTTTAACTCTGTGTTGTTGGAAAAGGACACATAAGGAAGCATTTCACTGTTAGTCTACACCTGCTGTTTACGAAGCATGTGTTTACGAAGCTAATGACACGTCTCTGACAGAGCAGAGCCAACCCTATAGCTGTGCCTCTCCTTCCAGACCAACACTCCTCTCTCCAGAACTGTATCAATCATAGCTGCCTGTCCCTGCATTCCCCCTCGTTTCTCTCTGCTTTCTACTCTCTCCTTCTCCGTGTCTCTCTCTCCAAGACTGTATCAATCATAGCTGCCTGCCTTCTCCCTGCTCTTTCCCCCCTGACAGTTTTTCTGGTGTCTGACTCTCTCTCTCCATGACTGTATAAATCATAGCTGCCTGTGCCTGCATTCCCCCTCTATCCATTTTCTACCTCTTTCTGTCTCTTCCCCGCCTCCCTCTCTATGGGAGGAGACTCAGAGGGGTTGCGGAATGCAGACGAACTGACATGTCATGCACTGGGGGGCACATCAAAATTTAAGGCCTTATCTATATTTAATTCATGATGTGTGTGTGTGTGTGTGTGTGTGTGTCTCTGTGGTTAGGTAAATGTGTGGGTTTGGAGAAGGTGGTATTGGTTTTCTATCTGTCTGTCTCAATCCAGACTCTTCTAGCTGGCCTGCTGCAGCCTGCCACTCACCAACCTGGTCTCAGAGCATTTTGTATTATTATGTATGTAAATCTGAGACACTCCATTTAGTATGATATGTTAGGTTTCGTATTGTTACATAAGAGAGATGGTTACTGAGGGCAAAAACATAAAGAGGGTGGTTGTCGGCGTATGAAACTAATGTCTAGCAACCCAAAGGTTGCGAGTTCAAATCTCATCACGGACAATTTTAGCATTTGAACTAATGACTACTTTTCAGCGATTTTACAACTACTTAGCATGTTAGCTAACCCTAACCTTACCCCTTTTAGCTAACCCTTCCCCTAACCTTACCCCTTTTAGCTAACCCTTCCCCTAACCTTACCCCTTTTAGCTAACCCTTCCCCTAACCTTACCCCTTTTAGCTAACCCTTCCCCTAACCTTACCCCTTTTAGCTAACCCTTCCCCTAACCTTACCCCTTTTAGCTAACCCTTCCCATAACCTTACCCCTTTTAGCTAACCCTTCCCCTAACCTTACCCCTTTTAGCTAACCCTTCCCCTAACCTTACCCCTTTTAGCTAACCCTTCCCCTAACCTTACCCCTTTTAGCTAACCCTTCCCCTAACCTTACCCCTTTTAGCTAACCCTTCTCCTAACCTTTAACCTAACTCCTAAATGTACCCCTAACCTTAACCCCAACCCCTAGCAACATATTGTACGATTTGCAAATTCGTAACATATAAAACACATTTTCATTCGTAACATATAATAGGAAATGTGTGATTGACATCCACAAATGAATACATACAGTACCATACGAAATGTAATATGCCACACAAAATTGAGTGTCTCAGATTTATGTAGAGAATAACAAGAAATGCTTTGAGACCAGGTTGCACTCACAGATAGACACAGCGTGTGATCAAGTCTTCTGCCCTGAGACTGCGGCTGGAGAGAGCAGGCTAGTCATAATGGGCCAGACCTCCCGAATGGGAGGTTCGATCCCAGGCTATGTCACAGCCGGCCGTGACCGGGAGACCCACGAGGCGGTGCACAATTGGCCCAGGGTCGTCCGGGTTAGTGGAGGGTTTGGCCCAGGGTCGTCCGGGTTAGGGGAGGGTTTGGCCCAGCGTCGTCCGGGTTAGGGGAGGGTTTGGCCCAGCGTCGTCCGGGTTAGTGGAGGGTTTGGCCCAGGGTCGTCCGGGTTAGTGGAGGGTTTGGCCCAGCGTCGTCCGGGTTAGTGGAGGGTTTGGCCCAGGGTCGTCCGGGTTAGTGGAGGGTTTGGCCCAGCGTCGTCCGGGTTAGTGGAGGGTTTGGCCCAGCGTCGTCCGGGTTAGGGGAGGGTTTGGCCCAGGGTCGTCCGGGTTAGTGGAGGGTTTGGCCGGCCGGGATTTCCTTATCCCATCGTGCTCTAGCGACTCCTTGTTGTGGGCTGGCCACCTGCAAGCTAACTTTGGTCACCAGTTGTACAGTGTTTCCTCCGACACATCAGTGCGGCTTGGCAGTGTTGTGTTTCGGAGGAAGCATGGCTCTCCACCTTCCCCTCTCAGTGAGCTCAGTGCAGCTTGGGCTCAAGCAATGCAGTTCCAGTCACCTTGATTACTGAACACATTTGTAAACTAGTGAGGACAATCTGCATGGTTGACTTCATGATAATTATAGTGAAAAGTACAATAATGAGCCTCATAAAATCACTGACAAAACAAGTACATTGTTTACTTCAAAACCACACAGTACAAACAGCCCAAAATCAATCAAACTGGACAAAGGGATTGATTCAATCCGGACCGTGGAAGATCCGCGTTACAGCGTGATTGACATTTAAAGGGATCGATTCAATCCGGACCGTGGAAGATCCGCGTTACAGCGTGATTGACATTTAAAGGGATTGATTCAATCCGGACCGTGGAAGATCCGCGTTACAGCGTGATTGACATTTAAAGGGATCGATTCAATCCGGACCGTGGAAGATCCGCGTTACAGCGTGATTGACATTTAAAGGGATTGATTCAATCCGGACCGTGGAAGATCCAGCGTTACAGCGTGATTGACATTTAAAGGGATCGATTCAATCCGGACCGTGGAAGATCGTTACAGCGATTACAGCGTGATTGACATTTAAAGGGATTGATTCAATCCGGACCGTGGAAGATCCGCGTTACAGCGTGATTGACATTTAAAGGGATTGATTCAATCCGGACCGTGGAAGATCCGCGTTACAGCGTGATTGACATTTAAAGGGATTGATTCAATCCGGACCGTGGAAGATCCGCGTTACAGCGTGATTGACATTTAAAGGGATTGATTCAATCCGGACCGTGGAAGATCCGCGTTACAGCGTGATTGACATTTAAAGGGATCGATTCAATCCGGACCGTGGAAGATCCGCGTTACAGCGTGATTGACATTTAAAGGATCGATTCAATCGGAACGTGGAAGATCCGCGTTACAGCGTGATTGACATTTAAAGGGATCGATTCAATCCGGACCGTGGAAGATCCGCGTTACAGCGTGATTGACATTTAAAGGGATTGATTCAATCCGGACCGTGGAAGATCCGCGTTACAGCGTGATTGACATTTAAAGGGATTGATTCAATCCGGACCGTGGAAGATCCGCGTTACAGCGTGATTGACATTTAAAGGGATCGATTCAATCCGGACCGTGGAAGATCCGCGTTACAGCGTGATTGACATTTAAAGGGATCGATTCAATCCGGACCGTGGAAGATCCGCGTTACAGCGTGATTGACATTTAAAGGGATCGATTCAATCGGGAACGTGGAAGATCCGCGTTACAGCGTGATTGACATTTAAAGGGAATTTTCCGATTGAGGTGACGTTTACTGTGAATGCAGTCTCGGCTGAACTTGGGAACATTGCCTTTAAATGTCAATCCTACTATGCCGCAGATCTTCCATGGCCCCGATTGAATCTAGGCCAAAGTGTGCTGCTCATATTATGTTGTGTTTGTGAAATAGCTAAACTCAGCAAAAAAAGAAATGTCCTTTCACTGTCAACTGTGTTTATGTTCAGCAAACTTAACATGTGTAAATATTTGTATGAGCATCACAAGATTCCACAACTGAGACATAAACTGAACAAGTTCCACAGACATGTGACTAACAGAAATGGAATAATCTGTCCCTGAACAAAGGGGGGGTCAAAATCAAAAGTAACAGACAGTATCTGGTGTGGCCACCAGCTGCATTAAGTACTGCAGTGCATCTCCTCCTCATGAACTTCACCAGATTTGCCAGTTCTTGCTGTGAGATGGTACCCCACTCTTCCACCTAGGCACCTGTAGGTTCCCGGACATTTCTGGGGGGAATGGCCCTTGCCATCACACTCCGATCCAACAGGTCCCAGACGTGCTCAATGGGATTGAGATCCGGGCTCTTCACTGGCCATGGCGGAACACTGACATTCCTGTCTTGCAGGAAATCACTCACAGAACGAGCAGTATGGCTGGTGGCATTGTCATGCTGGAGGGTCATGTCAGGATGAGCCTGCAGGAAGGGTACCACATGAGGGAGGAGGATGTCTTCCCTGTAACGAACAGTGTTGAGATTGCCTGCAATGACAACAAGCTCAGTCCGATGATGCTGTGACACACTGCCCCAGACCAAGACGGACCCTCCACTTCCAAATCGATCCCGCTCCAGAGTACAGGCCTCGGTGTAACGTTCATTCCTTCGATGATAAACGCGAAACCGACCATCACCCCTGGTGAAACAAAACCACAACTCGTCAGTGAAGAGCACTTTTTGCCAGTCCTGTCTGGTCCAGCGACGGTGGGTTTGTGCCCATAGGCTGCCTTACAACAGGCCTACAAGTCATCAGTCCAGCCTCTCTCAGCCTATTGTGGACAGTCTGAGCACTGATGGAGGGATTGTGTGTTCCTGGTGTAACTCGGGCAGTTGTTGTTGCCATCCTGTACATCTGTCCCGCAGGTGTGATGTTCGGATGTACCGATCATATGCAGGTGTTTTTACAGGTGTTGTTACACATGGTCTGGCACTGTGAGGATGATCAGCTGTCCATCCTAGCTCCCAGTAGCGCTGTCTTAGGCATCTCACAGTATGGACACTACAATTTATTGCCCTGGCCACATCTGCAGTCCTCATGCCTCCTTGCAGCATGCCTAAGGCACGTTCACGCAGATGAGCAGGGACCCTGGGCATCTTTCTTTTGGTGTTTTTCAGAGTCAGTAGAAAGGCCTCTTTAGTGTCCTAAGTTTTCATAACTGTGACCTTAATTGCCTACTGTCTGTAAGCTGTTAGTGTGTTAACGACCGTTCCACAGGTGCATGTTCATTAATTGTTTATGGTTCATTGAACAAGCATGGGAAACAGTGTTTAAACCCTTTACAATGAAGATCTGTGAAGTTATTTGGATTTTTACGAATTATCTTTGAAAGACAGGGTCCTGAAAAAGGGACATTTCTTCTTTTTGCTGAGTTTATTTTCAGAGAGCATGGTGAAGAAAGTGTTTGAGAGCAACATTCCAAAATCATAGCAGAGAATTCTGTTCCAAATGGGAACAATTGGAGCAGGACATAGTACTGATTAAAAACATTCCCCACATCACACTCACTCACTCACTCACTCACGCACACACACACACACATACTCCATGAGGACCAGCTCTCCCTGCCAGGAGTGTGTTCATCTAATCATCTCTCCATATGTGCACCATTACTCTCCCTTTTCCTTGGCAAAACACACACACTCCTTGTTCTTTTTACAGAAAGTGATTCCAGCCAGGTTTGAAGTTAAACTCACACACACACCTAGATACCACACACATTCACAGAAACACACACACACACACCCGGATAATGCGAGCAAGGGTATTTTCCAAAAAAACAAACATAAACAAGTATTCATTTGAACTATCTTACTATTCAAATATATTTCAAGTGACGTGAGCTGAGACTCACCAACTAATACTGGAATAACGCTATTATGACAAAAAGCTGAATTGCACCATCGTGTGGTCAAAGATGGTTTTGAAGCAAATATGTTTTGGACATTATGGTTACCAATGCTGGGGATACAGATTAAGCCATTGCTGCTCCCTTGTGGACCTATAGAGTCAACACAACACTGTTCAACCAGACAGTTCTGGAATATATATCAACCCAACAAACTCTTATCCAGACCCTGCAAATGTAACAATGCATAGATAATAACATAGGCTTTCCCAGGAATAATGATACAACCCAATATGACAAAAACATTGAATTATTTAATAATATTTTGCCATACAAAACTTCTGTGCAAATATCTTCTGACAAATACAAAGACAAGGCCTCTTGGTCAATAGAATATTCTGCATGTAAACCTTTCTGATGAATACACTGTAATACTGCAATCTAAAGAAGTTTTATGAAAAGACTGTCTTAGACTGTTTTATGAAAAGAAACTGATCTAACATTTTTTTTTTTTTTTTAACTACACAAAATAGCCAGTCCCAAGATTCACAGTCTTGTGTTTAAGTGGTTTTGAACTGGTATATATGCACGTATATTCATATACATTTATCAAAAGATACCTGTATAAAACTCCAGATACCTAGGAAGGTAAAAACCTGTTTTAGAAAAAAATAAAAGATATGTGGAATTTAAACAAACCAAAAACCTTCATCCAAAGAGCAGGTTTGTACCTCTCGACAGTATCGGACTAATTGACACATCACAGAAAATGTCAGGATAGTAGACGTTGTACCTTGATAAAAGATAAGGATGCACTTAACATTACAGAGTTGTGTATTATACCAAAGTTAACATGGAAGGCAAGTGCTACCAAGGGTAAACCGACGATTGTCCTCTTTCTGTACGGGCAAAGGGTGCGTCTTTTTAACTAAACAGTTGCATAGCAACAAACACATTCAACTGAGGTGAAATATACTGTATTGTAGCTGCTTCTGTGAGCTGTGTGCTAAAATGTGGAAGGATTTCTCATTCACCCCCCCGTATTTTATCAAAAGCCTTATATCATTCATTCAGTCTATAGTAGAACATACTTTTTTATATCATGGATCGTTTTGACAAAGAAGTTGTAATGATCGGCATACATTTGTTAGTCCCACTTCTATATGTCATCAAAAGACAATACGATTATCCATCAAAGTCTGCATAGCCAATGTAAGAGCCATATTGCATAGCTGAATGTACCAGATATGAGATGATAAGAAAGAGGAGGACAGACATGGACACAGACTGGCGAGAGAAGTACGGCTGGTTTAAACACTGTTCTGATTTGTTCCTAGTAGCTACAGTATATCATTGCATACGAGTTGACAGAACCCTGTATTGAGAACGAGAGAGTGTCTAGTGGAGGCACATAGCTGTGGAGGCACACATCTGTGGAGGCACACATCTGTGGAGGCACACATCTGTGGAGGCACATAGCTGTGGAGGCACACATCTGTGGAGGCACATATCTGTGGAGGCACATAGCTGTGGAGGCACATATCTGTGGAGGCACACATCTGTGGAGTACAGGGGCCCTCCAGGCACACATCTGTGGAGGCACATATCTGTGGAGGCACACATCTGTGGAGGCACATAGCTGTGGAGATTGAAGCAGAGGGTATGAGTGCTATGTCATTGCATAGCGTTGCGTAGGTAGGGCCTCGTCCCTTCTCCACAGGCCGCTTTGAAGTCAAATCAGAAGTCTTTGAAGTTCACATATCCCCAGAGGGGGGCTTAGCCTCCTGGAGGAGAGAGGTGCACTGTAGGGATGCCAGCCAGGCAGATGTGCTGACACAGGCTCAACTGAATATAAAGCCCTACTGACTACACAACCGGGGACTCCCGCTGCTTCAGTACGGGGCCCCTCCAGTCCAAGCAACAACACACCCTGCTTCAGTACAGGGCCCCTCCAGTCCAAGCAACAACACACCCTGCTTCAGTACAGGGGCCCTCCAGTCCAAGCAACAACACACCCTGCTGCAGTACATATTGTAGCCAACGGGAGTCTTGGAAGATTTATTGACGTCAATAGGAGGTTATTCACAATGATGTCCGAGTGATAGAGTCATTATATTGACAGGTGTGTTATTGATGACCTACTCTGAGCTTAGAAATCCCGGTGTCCAGGCAGGCAAACGGAGTAGCATCACTAAAAAGGCAGTTTGAGTTTCAGAGTAGGGGGCAGGACACGCTTGATGTCTCTTTTTACTTCTTTTGAATATAAATCTTTGCATCTCGTTCATTCAGGATTTACGTGTATTTACAAGTAAAAGCAGAAAGTTGAAACAATTATTATAATAACTTTCTTACAACAAAAACTAAACAAAAACCATCCAATCAACCAGGTGATATATAGTACAGGTATGCAGTGTATTTACAGGTCTGCAGTGATGACCGATTCACTATACATGAGTCTGTTGGCGTCGGCCAGCAGCGCGGACGTCTGTGAGGGGTCCATCTGTTGCAAAGCCTTCTGGGACATGTGTCCGTACACCTGCATGGTCCCGCCCCCTGGCAGGGCGGATATTGCCACGCAGTGTGACAGCAGAGGCGTGTTCGCATCCTGATTGGACCCCGTGGAGGGCACGCTTGTCACGTGACCGGTGCTGGTGGAGCCGCTAGCGCTGCTGGGAGATCTGCTCTTGGGCGGGGGGAGGTGCTGCACCACCCTGGGGGGGCCCTGGGTCTGAAAGTGGGCCGCAGGGAAGGCAGCGTAGCCTGGGGGGATTGGGTACCCGTTGACAGGGATGAAGCGTTGGTGTTGGTTCTGGGCCATGGGCGCTCCATGGGTCATAGGGGTCCAGCCTGCCATCTGGTGGCCTGGATGACCTTGCGCAGGCATCCCCTGGGCCGGGTAGAGGTAACCTGCAGCGGCGGCATAGCGCGGGTTGCTGAGATTACTGACCGGACTGGCGCTCAACGAGGTGGTCTGAGTTGTGGCGTTGCCCCCGCCTCCTGATGGAGTACTAGAACTAGCGTGGGATGACAGCCCCTCCCAGGCCCTCAGACGGCCATGGATATCTTTGAAACGTGGTCTTCTCGTCGGGCCCTCCTGCCAGCACTCTGTCATCAGGCCGAAGACCCTGGGGGGGCAGTCCTCTGGGCAGGGCAGCAGCTGACGTTTCCTCACCATCTCCATGACCTCCTGGTTGCTGAAGCCGTAGTAGGGCTGCAGGCCGTAGCTGAAGATCTCCCAAAGCACCACACCAAACGCCCAGATGTCTGACTCCGACGTGAACTTCCCATAGGCAATGGACTCTGGAGGCATCCAGCGGATAGGGAGTAAAGCCTTGGGCTGGACCCTGGAATAATAATAATACAGATATTTATAAAGAAATAAAAAATACTTGTAAATACCAAAAGTTACTTTATATACTTTATATACAAGATTAATCAAAATTAGGGGGAACATAAAAACAGACTAAACATAACAGCAATGACAAACTAACCAGGTGAGTACACTAAACATAACAGCAATGACAAACTAACCAGGTGAGTACACTAAACATAACAACAATGACAAACTAACCAGGTGACAAACTAACCAGATGAGTACACTAAACATAACAGCAATGACAAACTAACCAGATGAGTACAGTAAACATAACAACAATGACAAACTAATTAGGTGAGTACACTAAACATAACAACAATGACAAACTAACCAGATGAGTACACTAAACATAACAACAATGACAAACTAACCAGGTGACAAACTAACCAGATGAGTACACTAAACATAACAGCAATGACAAACTAACCAGATGAGTACACTAAACATAACAACAATGACAAACTAACCAGGTGAGTACACTAAACATAACAACAATGACAAACTAACCAGATGAGTACACTAAACATAACAACAATGACAAACTAACCAGGTGACAAACTAACCAGATGAGTACACTAAACATAACAACAATGACAAACTAACCAGGTGAGTACACTAAACATAACAATGACCAACTAACCAGATGAGTACACTAAACATAACAGCAATGACAAACTAACCAGGTGAGTACACTAAACATAACAACAATGACAAACTAACCAGGTGAGTACACTAAACATAACAACAATGACAAACTAACCAGGTGAGTACACTAAACATAACAACAATGACAAACTAACCAGATGAGTACACTAAACATAACAACAATGACAAACTAACCAGGTGACAAACTAACCAGATGAGTACACTAAACATAACAACAATGACAAACTAACCAGGTGAGTACACTAAACATAACAACAATGACAAACTAACCAGATGAGTACACTAAACATAACAACAATGACAAACTAACCAGGTGAGTACACTAAACATAACAACAATGACAAACTAACCAGATGAGTACACTAAACATAACAACAATGACAAACTAACCAGGTGACAAACTAACCAGATGAGTACACTAAACATAACAACGATGACAAACTAACCAGGTGAGTACACTAAACATAACAATGACCAACTAACCAGATGAGTACACTAAACATAACAGCAATGACAAACTAACCAGGTGAGTACACTAAACATAACAGCAATGACAAACTAACAAGGTTAGTACACTAAACATAACAGCAATGACAAACTAACCAGATGACAAACTAACCAGATGAGTACACTAAACATAACAGCAATGACAAACTAACCAGGTGACAAACTAACCAGATGAGTACACTAAACATAACAACAATGACAAACTAACCAGGTGAGTACACTAAACATAACAACAATGACAAACTAACCAGGTGAGTACACTAAACATAACAGCAATGACAAACTAACCAGGTGAGTACACTAAATATAACAGCAATGACAAACTAACCAGGTGAGTACACTAAACATAACAGCAATGACAAACTAACCAGATGACAAACTAACCAAGTGAGTACACTAAACAAGGAAGTGAGCCCCAGGCATTGAATGCACTGACTGTAAGATGCTCTGAATAAGAGTGTCTGCTAAATGACTAAACGTTTCCAAATGTAAATGTAAACCTGCCTGTAGTAGTGGGAGGTGTACAGGGGGTCAGGGGTCAGGTCTAGGGTTAGGGAGACAGTGAGCCATATACAGTAGCTGTGGTAGTCAGAGGCATGCCTGTAGTAGTGGGAGGTGTACAGGGGGTCAGGTCTAGGGTTAGGGAGACAGTGAGCCATATACAGTAGCTGTGGTAGTCAGAGGCATGCCTGTAGTAGTGGGAGGTGTACAGGGGGTCAGGTCTAGGGTTAGGGAGACAGTGAGCCATATACAGTAGCTGTGGTAGTCAGAGGCATGCCTGTAGTAGTGGGAGGTGTACAGGGGGTCAGGTCTAGGGTTAGGGAGACAGTGAGCCATATACAGTAGCTGTGGTAGTCAGAGGCATGCCTGTAGTAGTGGGAGGTGTACAGGGGGTCAGGGGTCAGGGGGTCAGGTCTAGGGTTAGGGAGACAGTGAGCCATATAAATGTAATCTGTTACATGTAATCTGATGACAGAAAACTGTAAATGTAATCAGTTATATGTTACCAGCAAAAATATTGTAGTCAGATTACAGATACATTTGAAAAACTAGATGATTATTCCTTGAATTACTTTCAAATTCAGAAAATATGTTTTTGAAAGAGATAATACATCATGACACCTTTCTGTTTTCTCAATGAGCATTTCAGCATTGACAAAAAGGTGCAAATTTAAGTTTGTTCCACCTGAGCGAGTAATTCTTGGTTGAATTACTTGGCTTCCATTTTGTTTTTGTTTTTTTGGTGAGCTCAACGTTTCTCTAGAGCGAAATCAAATCATTCACAAGATAAATCAAGTCAAGAACTAGTTGCGACGCTGGGCTGAAGGGAGTTGCAGTTTTCACTAAGCAAATATTCAACCAAGTTCAGTGCAGAAACGTGGCAATTAACTACAATGACCATAATCCATTACTGGGTCGGACAGAGGACAGAGGTGGATACACCTTATGCCTCTTACGTTAGGTAAGAAACACAACAACACAACAAGGAGAGGGATAGAATTAGCATCGACTTTGAAGAACTAGTCAAATGATTTAATCAGACAGCTCTGCAACATACTTAGGCAGGCTAGCCTAGCTAAATAGGATGACTGGTAAAGTATGGGGAGCACAGAAATAACAGTAGATGGTCTGGCAGGCTGCTTCTGCCTGAGCAGAGATGAGATGATGACTTTAACAATTACAAATAATAAAGTCATCAACAAAGTAATATACAAAACTGAAATATTTTTATATTTCATAGTCATTTCCTATTTTTCTATTGATGTCTGCCAAATATTGACCTGAGAGAGACAATGGAACATGTTCAATGTTCTGGGAATCGAATGCTCACTATTTTGGGCTCTTTAAATTGTCTTTATTTCATAATGCATTTAATGTTTCAAAAAATGATCTACATTTTTTAAATTTTTTAAACATGATTATATTTGTATAATCAAACCGAAACCGAACCGACCTAAAACAGTACTAGTCGTTCAGCACTACTGACCACAAGTCAGAGACTACTATGATGACACACCAAATGCTTTTAATCCATCATTTTTGTCTTCTTCTAATGCCTCTTAAGGTGAAAGTAAGCTAAAAGTAACTGAAAGCAATCAGAATACGTAACTGAGTTTGGGTAATCCAAAGGTTTGGGTAATCCAACTGTAACAGATTACATTTAGAAAGCAACCTGCCCAACCCTGGTTGGAGGTGTAGATCTTTCTGGACAGGCCCAGGTCAGAGATAGGGCTAGTTCTAGGGTTAGGATGTGTACATACCTGTAGTAGTCTGAGGTGTAGATCTCTCTGGACAGGCCCAGGTCAGAGATAGGGCTAGTTCTAGGGTTAGGATGTATACATACCTGTAGTAGTCTGAGGTGTAGATCTCTCTGGACAGGCCCAGGTCAGATATCTTGACGTGGAGCTGTTCTCCCACCAGGATGTTACGGGCTGCTAGGTCCTTATGGACGAAGAAGTGACTGGCCAGGTACTCCATCCCAGCAGCCACCTAGAATAGAATAGAATTTTCTGAGTAACAGAAATGTATCTCCTGCCTATGTCAACACCACACCACCTCCACACAAGTTCCGAGGCAAAGGATCTGCTATGGAACAGCCCCTGGATGGAGAGCAATTTGTGCAAGTTATGGTAGTTACCTGTAAGGCCAGGTGCAGGAAGTCTCCGTGGTCCAGGCTGGACTTGACGGTCCCGTCCTCGTCGCTACTACAGCCCACGTCAGAGTGAGGAGAGCGCATGATGAGGAACTCATGGAGGTCCCCTTGGTTCAGGAACTCAAACAGCATGCAGACAGGCTGTTCCTGGGTCACTACACCCAGCAGACACACCACGTTGGGATGGTGAAGCTCAGCCATGACCGACGCTTCCTAAACAGACCGATAGATAGGTACTTTATTAACACACAGTGACACATTTCATGTGAAACAGCAGTAGAGTAGGGGGTAGGTGAGTGGGGGGGGGGGGCAAGACTAGCCTGATGGTCCGGGGGTAGAAGCTATTGGCCAGTCTTACAATTTTTGCCATGATGCTCCTATACTGCCTGCATCTGAGTGACGGAAACGGGGCTCGGGTGGCTGGGGTCCCCGATGATCTTCTTGGCCTACCTGCAGGTGTCCTGGAGGGCAGGCAATGTGCGCCCATAGGTGCATTTGGCTGAGCGCACCACCCTCTGTAGCGCCTTGCGGTCCACGGCGGGCGGAGTTGCCGCACCAGGCTGTGATGCAGCCAGACAGTACGCTCTCGATGGTGCTCCTGTAGAACACCGTGAGGGCCCTTTCGTTCTGTAATCCGTGATGGTCAGGAGCCCCTGCCACATCGTGTCCGACCCACTGAATTGCTTCTCCACTTTATCCCTGTACATGTGTTTCGCCACGTTGATCGGTGTGAGTAGGTCGTAATGGTTCTGTTCAACGATACTATTGTCCCCGGTCACCCTGCCACGTTTATAAGCAGCGTACCCCTCCTTCAGTTTCCCTACAAGCCTCTGCCATCAATCTACGGTTTTTGATTCGGGTAAGTTTTCAAAGTCACCATCAGTATCACGTCATCTATGCATTTTTTAAAAATTAAACCTGTGACCGAATCGACATAATCACTGGTGTTATCCACAGGGGCGACCCGGGAAACATATCCCAGTCCACGTGATCAAAACACGGTCTTGGACCGCTACAAGACCATGGTGCTTGCCTACGGAGCTGTGAGGGGAACGGCACCTCAGTACCTCCAGGCTCTGATCAGGCCCTACACCCAAACAAGGGCACTGCGTTCATCCACCTCTGGCCTGCTCGCCTCCCTACCACTGAGGAAGTACAGTTCCCGCTCAGCCCAGTCAAAACTGTTCGCTGCTCTGGCCCCCCAATGGTGGAACAAACTCCCTCACGACGCCAGGACAGCGGAGTCAATCACCACCTTCCGGAGAAACCTGAAACCCCACCTCTTTAAGGAATACCTAGGATAGGATAAAGTAATCCTTCTCACCCCCTCCCCCTCTTAAAAGATTTAGATGCACTATTGTAAAGTGGCTGCTCCACTGGATGTCATAAGATGAATGCACCAATTTGTAAGTCGCTCTGGATAAGAGCGTCTGCTAAATGACTTAAATGTAATGTAAATGTATTCTGATTGGTCGGAGCAACGCTGTACAGACCGGAACCCCGGAACTTCCCTCTTGAATCTTTGTTTCTTTAGGCAGGGATAAGCAAAATGGCATCAGGGTCAGGTTTACCGAAAGGAGGACGAGAGACGGCCTTATACCTGTGTCTAAAAGACGTGTAGTGGTGGTCAAGCGTGGATTTTCTGCGAGTAGGACAGTCAATGTGATGGTAATCATTTGGGAGCACGGACCTCAAACTACCTTTGTTAAAAAACCGAGCCCATTGTTCCACCTTCTCCGGGAAATCGGGAAGGTCGTGTGGACAGGGAGCACCCAGCTATTCATGTTCCAATAGTTCTACCAGGGTGTACAAAGTAATGCACGAAACAAACGTAAAAATACAAAAAGAATGTTGAAACCCGCATTGTTTAATACGGGGCTCGGAGCGAGGCGCCATCTTAGCCAAGGAAAAAGAAGAATCAATCAAAGATAGCATCAATGAACATTACAATACAATGTCATCAATATTAACATGCCTGTTGGAATTCACCCCACTGGCCAGGGCTGGAGTAGTCCTTCAGGGTCTTGATGGCAACCAGCTGGGCTTGCTCCATACCAGGCAGGTACAGGTGGCCCTTGTAGATCTTACCAAATGCACATTCACCTAGCTCCTCCATGAACCGCACTGCAGAGAGGGGGAGCTCCTTGGTCTTACTCTGGAGAAAGAGATAGAGGTGAGGGAGGATGGAGGGAGAGAAAGAGAGAGAAGGAGTGAAAGGGAGAAGAAAGAGAGAGAGAAAAATGGAAGGGGCGAGAGAGGGGACAGAGAAGGTGAAGAGAGGTTACATGCTGACCACACCACTCGTGTTACGTGCGGAAGCGGTGCAAAATAAATACATGCTATTCAATCATTTGATCCAAACTGATCGCGCGCGTCAATGAGTGTCTGTATAGCCAGGTATTTTTTATGCGTGAAGCGCTGCAAGTCCCGACTCTCCCTTCTCCTCATTGGTTTTTAGGAGCATATACCCACGTTGGTGATTGAAAGCTGAACTGAGGTCCACACTCCAGTCCAGTTGGTCGTGGTAATGCACCTTAAAGTTGGTTGCCAACCACCATATAAAGCCCACAGAAGAAGAAGACGAAGAAGAAGACTGAATGAGGAAAGATTACTAGAAACGAAGTTTCCTATTTTATCTGTGGAGTTATTGTTGGAGTAGAGAACACACGATTGTGCGATTCAAAATGGGTCAAAATTCTACAAAGATCCAGGAAATGAATAACAACCCAATGTTTATATATCAGGACAAATTAGTTAGTTACAGCAGGCTATTTAGCTAAATGTCCATTCATGTTTCACGTGTTTTTCGACCTGTCCACAAACTAATACAGTTGGCTCAGAGTTCGTTTTGATATTTCAACCTGCGTGTCCTGATCGCGTCTGGCGTGGATGGACAAAATCAACATGCGCGCGCGTTTTGTCCATCCACACCAGACAGCGATGGCGAACGCGCATGCCTGGTCTGGTCAGCATGTTAATTTTAAGTGCTGAAATTTCAATTCAGCTCAACATACTCAACACTCATAATTATCTCGGTATGGGTTTGTACGGACCGACATCAAAACTTAACAGCTCACAATTGCTGCTGGTTATAATTGTAGGTAGGCAAAGTGCCTGATATAACTGTGTGTGTGTGTGTGTGTGTGTGCACGTACACACGTGTGTTATCGCCTAGGGACATCATAATTACCGATTATTCTCGTACTGTATCCATTATCTCCTTTCTTCAGCTCAAGTCGTCAATAAATCCCTTAAACCCCAGACACATAAACGCACCAACAGTCCAGCCAAGAATCTGGCAACACACTACCAACAGAAACAACAATAAACTGACAGGTTAGTGCCGATTTGAGAAATTGCCGGTAATTAATTTTCTCCAGAATTATTAAAGCGGAATGAAGTGGCCCAGTAATAACAGAAGAAGGTAAACGTTTGGTTTAAGGGATGACAGACATGTGTAATTATCTATCCAGCTGGGGACTGAACCATGAGAAACAGAGGGGAAGCCAAGAGGGTCAGCCAGTTGCATGGTTATGAATTTGAATGCAGAACACTGATAATCCCCCCTCTCTCAAACAAATATGTGTGGACCAAACTCCACAATTACTCAACTTGTACAACACGTAGAGCAATCTTCACATCACATGTTGGAAATCAGGGTCAGATTCTATTCCAGATCTATTCCAGTCAAGTCAGAAAGTAAACCAAATTCCAATTCCACATTTTCCTGATTGAAAAACCTTGAAGAGAATTGGCATTGCAGTGTACTTCCTGGATTGAATGGAATTGAAATGGAATTGACCCCAAGCCTTGTTCATCTTCAGTCATGAGTCAGATGCACTACAGTAAAGGGGACTTCACCAGTTTATCTTTCTAATTCAACATAGTCTTTGAAGTTTTATGTTCCATAACCTTTCATATTGTCTTGTCATCCCAACAGCCTTCAGATAGCCTCTTCTGTCCTACAGTCTCATATCTCTGAGCTGTCCAGGTGATCTTACAGGGAGGAGGGGGTTTACAGGGGGGCTCACAGCTCAGTCAGGACAGACAGAGATAAAAGGTGAAGAGAGGAGGCGATGAGAGACTCCCAAATAAGAAATTAAATTCCTGACAGAGGCCACAGTCAGCTGGGGGGAAGGGGAGGAGTGTTTGGGGGCTGGTTAGCAGTGGAATGGTGAATAGGGGATGTTACTGTTATGATGAAAAGGGGGACAGATGTCTTTGGTTTGGGTTACTCCCTCCCGCGGACAAACCAGGCTCCTCCCTGGAGCGCAAAAACGCAGGGGCCGCGCTGCGCCACCGTCCCGAACAACGACTCCCCGGGTGACCCTGGAGCAAGGCCCGATGGCTTACGGTGACACTGACGAGGATGACATGAGCAGTGGGGCAGATGTTTTTCGTACTGTGACAAAAGAACACAGTCTGCCTCGGGACAGGAATGTGTGCGTGCACTTGTTGAAGTTGAAGTGTGTGACGGGGCCCACAACACAGCACTGTCTAATACACCGAGCCAGCCCACAGCTGTAGCGTGGACGGGGCAATAACACTGTGGACGTATGTCGAACAGCATCAGTTTACACCATAACACAGCACTGTCTAATACACCGAGCCAGCCCAATAACACTGTGGACGTATGTCGAACAGCATCAGTTTACACCATAACACAGCCAGGATAATCTGCTGAACAGGTTGGAGACAGATATGAACATAGAAAGAATGTTGGGCTGACTGTAGTATGATCTGAAGAAGAATATGAAGTATGCAATACATAGCTGTCAAAACACTGATACTGCTGTCAAACATCACAAAGAACCCCAGTGAGAAGTCGAGAGAAAGAGAGAGAGAAGGAGCTGCAGCTGAACATTCCTCATCCTGCTGAGCTCTGATAGAGATCTTAGGCTCTGGCATGAACGGGGTCACACACGTAGGTAAACACACACACACACACACACACACACACACACACAAAAGTGCACTCACGTCCGCACGCACGCAATAAAAATACGCACGCACACACGCATGAAATACTTCATTTGAATCCACCAATCAAATTGACAACAAAAAAAAGGATCCCAACATTTCAAAAGTCCCTGTTTGTATTGCACTGTAAAGGGTACAGAAAGCACTTCCTTCTCCAAACAGCGAGGCTTCCCACGACAGCTGAAAACAGAGCAGTACCTAGCCAATTGCTTTTGCCCTAGTTTTTTTGTCAGGCCCACAATCTGGAGGCCACGCACCGCAAGGCTGTGTACGTGGCCAAGACTGCCGTCTAACAGCGCCACCAGCTTGCCCCTCCACCCCAGGCTGTCCGAGCGTGCCACGAGCGGATGGTACTTAAGCAGCTTCTTGGCAAAAGCCTGCTCCGTGTAGCCGTCCAATGAGCAGCCCACTGCCACAATGAGCACCTCCCCCCAACAACAACAATATCTGCCGTATCAGGAAAAGTCATCGTCGTCAACATCCAACCAGCTTCCCCTCCACACGAGGATGTTTACGCATGCGTGCTGTTGGTGAGACACACACGCACACACACACACACCATAGAGCTTTTCCATACTTCTGCACTGTTTGTCTTCGGGAGTCATAATAGCATACTTCAGAGGGAGTCAAAACACTGGCCCGAACCCTGCGTCTTTGAACTGGGCTGGGCCGGAGCATGCTGGGGTGAGAGGGCTGTGTGTGTGTTTGTGTGTGTGTGTGTCAGCAGTATGGGGGCTGTTGCTGCTGCCGTGTAGTTGGAGGAATGCAGGGAGGCAGCAGAAACAATAATGCTAGTGCAGTGATGCTGGGGTGATGCTGTGGTGGGGTGACTGGTTCCTGGATCTGGGCTTGGGGAGATTGTCTCCACATACGTTGTCTCCACTGGAAGAGGCTCTACTAACCTGATCTGAGATACGGACGGTAAACTGACTCCACCAGCGCTGCTTACAAAAACGAATACAAACTCCCTAAAACAAAGAAGAGGGCCTCCCGAGTGGCGCAGAGGTCTAAGAAACTGCATTGCAGTGCTTGAGGCGTCACTACAGACCCGGGTTCGATCCCAGGCTGTATCACACTCGGCCGTGGACCGGGAGACCCATGAGGCGGCGCACAATTGACCCAGCGTTGTCCGGATTAGGGGAGGGTTTGGCCGGCCGGGATTTCCTTGTCCCGTCGCGCTCTAGCAACTCGCTGTGGCGGGCTGGACGCCTGCAAGCCGTGCGGCTTGGCAGGGTCATGTTTCCGAGGATGCATCTCTCTCGCTCTCTCTCGTCTGTAGGGAAGTTGCAGCGATGGGACAAGACTGTAACTACCAATTTGCTATCACAAAAATGGGAAGAAGAGCAGGAGGGAGGAAAGGATGTCATTGACCACTAGAGGATGAGAGAGAGAGAGATCCTACCCACTCTGCCTCACTTTAACATCCACAACACATAACTCTGCCTCATAGACTGGATTCCTTGCTTTTCACTCGTTCTACACCTCCAACATTGAGTCTTAGTGACATTCTCCCACTCACATGTAGTGCTGTAAACAGGGTGCCACTCAGCAGGCCTTTACCCATAAAACCTATTTAGCCGAGATATGTAGGTGTCATGGCCCTGACTCCTCTAACCCTAGCCCTATCACCACCAGGAGAGAGAGACTTGAGTGGGGGTCTCTGGGTCTCTGGCTGGGCCAACAGAGTTCAGGCCCACTGGGACCAGTGTGTGTGGGGGACCGAGAACATTCTGTTTGTGAGTGAGTGAGTGAGTGAGTGAGTGAGAGACAGAGAGAGAGAGAGGGAGAGAGAGAGAGACAGAGAGAGAGAGAGACAGAGAGAGAGAGCGAGAGGGAGAGAGAGAGAGAGAGGAAGAGTGTGAGAGTGAGTGTGCACATGCCGTGTGTGTTCTGTTTTGGAGTGTGCACATAGTGTGAGCTGTGTGTGTTCTGTTTTGGAGTGTGCACATAGTGTGAGCTGTGTGTGTGTGTGGACTGAGAGGACCATAAGAGGAGTATGGGACTAGAGATGGTGCCAGCTAAATGTTGTACCTTGGGTTTGTAGTTGGTGAGCATGGACATCTCTACATTCTGTCCTCTGACAGGTTTGGGCTGTCGGGGCGCCGGGGGTCGGGCAGCCTTCTGGTTGTTACGACACACACAGATGAAGAAGAAGAGGGCGATGGCCAGAGGGATGGCTACGCTCGGGACCAGGATGTAAAGAATCTCCATGTTACTGCCCCCACGGTTCTCCTTATAATCTTCGTGGGACATAGATAACAATGTTAATGTTCCAACTCTATGTTTACTGCCCCGGCGCTTCTCTTTCTAACCCAAACAGCACACTGTACACTGCAAATAACAATGTGGCGCTGCGATTTAGTGTTAAAACACCCATAACATACAAAGATTTTAAAAATAACAACTAATGTGTCTTTTTGATAGGCTGCAGCATTGGCTCCCAATAATAACCAAACAGCAAACAGCAGTTTATAACGCCCTATGTCGCCGTATGTCTCACCGCAGACGGGGATGTCGCACAGCTCCATACGGACTCCCTCGTCCAGGGTGAAACACCATGGTCCCTCCTGCGTGTTGCCGGGGTTACGGCAGTAAGAGTGGCCTCCGCTGAGCTCTGGGTAGCGCAACGCCAGGTAGGTGTGGCTGTGAGGGTACTGGGAGTTCCAGGGCTGGCACTGACGACCTGACTTGGTCTTACTGACCGTCCCACGGTAGGCTGAACCACTGCTGTTGAAACACTTGTGGTCTGGTTGAAGTACGGGGGACACAAAACAAGTGTGTGTGTGTTAGACCAAGGATATTTTTGTTGTCGTTGTTGTTTATTGTTGCTGATACTGTACAGTATGTTTGATTAGGATTTGCAGTTGCCTAGCAATACTGTTGGTAGTGGACGACAGTATGTGGATGCCAATGGGTTAGCTATAAAAGCGGATTAAAGATAACAACAGAGACTCTCCTTTATGGGCCACGTACAGACTATTGATACTAGAAGTTTACAATATAGAATGTCTTACTCTTGTTGATGGGCTCGGCCATGGGGATTCCTATCCTCATACAGATCGCAGCCTCTGGGCTGTCGTGTGCTGCCAGGTCCTCACAGTTCGGCAGCTTCAGTCTCTTCAGGATGATGGGGTTGGATCGGGCGATGATGTACTCGGTCTTACACAGGTCATTCTCCAGGATCTCGCATTCATCCTTGCGGACAGGGAGAGAAGGGGGAGAGGGTTTGAGACTGACACAAAGATTGCAGTAGAAGCAACACAACGTCGTGACACATGCTAGGCCACTCCAGAAGGTGACCACTACTACTAACCTAAATAGAGATATTTCTCACTTACTAAATGGTATATTGTGTCCACTTGTCAATGCAAGTCGAAATATATCCAGCTTTATATTGTGTCACACTGACTGTCTTCAGTCAGTGTGACGAAGCTACATAGACAATTACCTTACACAGGTCCCTGGGCTTGTCTGTCCCAGAGCTGCGGTCACATGTCGGGAAGGCAAAGTGGCACAGAGACGGGATGGCGAACTGGGAGCAGCGGTCCGACAGGTGGCTGGACGTTCCGATCATGGTGAAGGCGGCTGGGTGGGGAAGGGCATAAGAAGTCTGAAGTTTAGGTATACATACATCTATAGCTATAGCCCGATAGCAATTTATCAAACTTGTATTTCTCCACCGAGATCAAGTGTGATCGAGATCAAGTATGACCGAGATCAAGTATGACCGAGATCAAGTATGACCGAGATCAAGTATGACTGAGATCAAGTACGATCCAAATCAAGTGTCATATGGGACAGTCGTAACCTTTGCGGGGATTGCCTACATCCAAACTTTTGGGGGACATTTTCCCCGTCCAGTCGGACACGAATAACTCACAGTTCATGTCTGGTCCTGTAGTGTGTATATTTGCTCTAGAGTGCAATCGCAGTTTAGGACAGCAGCCTGTCTGTCTGTATTTACAGGGGCCTGTGCAGACTGTGGTTTACAGGAAAAGTATAGCAGCTACATACTCCACATCGTCTCTGGGTTGAGACTGACCACCACAGACAGTGGCAGGCAGCTCCGATACACTCCACTATGAACGGACACATAATGTCACCAGGAAAATAAACAGAGCCAGCACGCACGTACGCGCGCGCGCACACACACACACACACACACACACACACACACACACACACACACACACACACACACACACACACACACGTATGAATGCCCTCTCAATCTCTCACACACACACACACACACACACACACACACACACACACACACACGTATGAATGCTCTCTCAATCTCACACACACACACACACACACACACACACACACACACACACACACACACACAGAGCGATGTTCAGACATGTCTGATGAACTATACTTGCGATACCCAGAAGCAAAGCGTAGACTGCGTGTGTACCATACTGTGACGTTAGCATCCTGAACTCTTATCCTTCTATCAGATATCCTCTCATCATCCTAGCTGACACTGACTCAACCTGGGTCAGATTGGAGCTGGGGAGGATGAGTGTCTGGTTGGTTTACACGAAGGATCAAATCTGGACCATGACCCTTATCCCTGTACACTGATTTCACTCACAATACACCCACATGGGACAGACGGATACGGGAAATGCACACACACACACACACAGGGAGGCAGATAGCGTACCTGTGATCTGGGTCTCGATCTCGCCCTGCATCTGCAGGGAGTCGACGAAGATGCTGCGGTTCCCTATGAAGCGAGAACAAGCTACGCCCCTGTACGGCTGGCAAAACCCCTCTTCATCAAAATCATCCCTGTTAGAGAGAGAGGGAGAGAGAGAGAGAGGTATAAAGTGGGAGAGAGAAATAGATAAGAGGGAATGAATGTACATTACAGTTCACAGAATGGCCACTAGAGGTCAGCATAGCATGCATTACACTTCATAAGCATGTGGCACAAACACTTCTCTCTCTCTCTCTCTCTGCACATCTCTTCCCAGCGGAACTTGGGCTGTGACAGTCATGGAATGTTGGATGGCTGACCTGCCAAATGACCGTGGTCACCGTAATAGCAGTTCATTCTAATTCTACATAGGCAAGGTCAACAATATAGGCTGTCTACTGCAGTGCAAGTGTTTGCAGAGCAAGCTGTTGCCTGCAAAAGTGACCCTCAGCAAATATATGGTTGAATACATTGCCATCAACAATTTGCACATCCAAGAGGAAAACAATTAGCGGACTAGCAACTCCAGCAAAGTTTGCAAGTGCATGAGAGTTATTTGGCTGTAGGCTAATCACCCACTGGTAGACTATTTGCAAGCAATCATGTGTGGATCTATCTGTTTGCTAGCCTGCTAAATTAGCTAGCTAGCTTGCTTCACCAGTAGACAGCGCGCCCAGCAGTGTCCAGCATGCTGATCGTGCTAAGAAGTCTGAAATATGGTCCAACTAGCAAGTGTTGCACTAGGAAAATATTCTCAGTCCCATTTCATTCAGAAACTCAAGCTAGCAGCATCAAAACAACTTTGTAACGACAGACCCACTAGTGTCTTCAAATCTGCGTAGGCCCATCGTCAGCTGTCGCACAGACAGGCAGACGCACAGATGGACTGACAGCCTGGAGCCAATTACGAAATGCATTTTGTCAGCTGAATTGCAGTGTTTATTCTGTATCACTCAACTCTCATTGATGAGTCTCGTATTGAGAGGGATACAGCGAGACACATCCGGAATGTATTCAGGCCCACATTTTGTTTCGTTGCAGCCGTATTGTAAAATGTACGAAAAACACATCTCCCCATGACAAAGCAAAAACTGTTTCGTTTTTTTTTAGAATTTTGGGCAAATTGATCAACAATTCAAATCTGAAATATCACATTTACATAAGTATTCAGACCCTTTACACAGTACTTTGTTGAAGCACCTTTGGCAGCGTTTACAGCCTCAAGTCTTCTTTGGGTATGACGCTACAAGCTTGGCACATCTGTATTTGGGGAGTTTCTCCCATTCTTCTCTGCAGATCCTCTCAAGGTTGTATGGGGAGCATCGCTGCACAGCTATTTTCAGGTCTCTCCAGAGATGTTCGATCGGGTTCAACTCCGAGCACTGGCTAGGCCACTCAAGGACATTTTGGTGAATGTAACTGTGCTGCTGGAAGCAATTTAATGATGCCTTTTTGCCAATGTTTATTGACACACCATATTCAACCGGTGTTGAGCGTTCATAAATTCATCAGTTACTCTGCCCTCTGGTACACTCAGGCTAGAGTGCTCTGAAATCGGAGTAGATAGCCAGAGCGAATTTACAAACGCACCCTATGTGTGCTGCAGGGAGGATGGCGTTGCCTAGGCGACCGTCGACTTGTTTGCTACAACACCTTGCTCGTTTCAGAGAGGAGCAACAAAGTTTGTTGTTAAGATTCCATGCATAAACGGACTCAACCTCAAGAATGCTCGGGTGTCCTGTCTTTAGTCAGCTGTTCGTTCCACACACACAAACACCCCAAAAATAATTTCAGGACGTTTTTATCCATAAATGTTGGTTACACAGTACTACGGTAATTGTGCCAGCAGCTCTAAGTGGAACAGAGAGAAGAGTTTCAGTCCTGCTCTAACAACATTTATCTAAGTGTCCAGTGTCAGCTGATACAGCTTGATGTCTCAGTCCTTCCCAGAGAAGAGATGTGAACTGTATAAAATATAAAGAGTCGGCTGTTGGGCTTTATTCCTGTTTATGGGAAAAGGATATCATCATGGGCTTTAATACGAAACACATGAAGAGTGGGGAAACTATAACAAGCATGTGTGTGTGTGTGTGTGTGTGTCAGAGTGCATCTGTGAAGGTTAATGTCCAAGTAGGCATTAGCAACTTCATTGTTTCCATCAGTGTCCACACACATGGGCCACACTCACAAAGATAGGACACACACATACACACACACACACACGGCCATTTTCACACACACAGAAACAAGGCCATTTTCCCACTATGAGCTCATTTAGTCATGTGACTGAAGCCAAGCCAGTTGGAGACCATAGAAGGGCGTATGACATAACTATTATCACATTCTCACAATAAGCTCCCTCTCTCCATCCTCCTGCTTCAAACCACATTAACCACCCTTAGATCATTATGGCTGAGTGTGGTAATGCTAACTCATTCAATTCCACAATCACGCACACACATACATACACACACAACAACCGAGGGTAACCCTATCGGTGTCTGGGCTGGGGTGAGTGGCCGAGCGTGGCGGGGTGTGAGTCAGGGGTCAATGGGTCACTTTCTGAGGAGAGTGTTAAGTGTCTCAGAGGCCAAGGTCACCTCTCTACCCTGACCTTTAACCCCCCCCCCATTTATTGACTCAGAATGGGCTATCCAGAAGTTGACACACACACACACATGCTCGCTCTCTCTCTCTCTCTCTCTCTCTCTCTCACACACACACACACATGCTCTCTCTCTCTCTCTCTCTCTCTCTCTCTCTCTCTCTCTCTCTCTCTCTCTCTCACACACACACACACAGACACACAAAAACTGGGCTCTGCTCCAAGATGGGTTTCAATGGGAAATACAATAGCATTACATTTATGAGATGAATAAAGGCTTTTCCATACTGCTTTAGTCTAATGTACAACTTCCCCCTTGAGAATGTGGATACACACACACACACACTCAGAAAGAGTGCAAGAGAGAGAGAAATAGAGGATTCCTTTGGCTGAGGTTCGAGTGTGTCGTCGGGAGTGTATCCAGAGCCATGGTGTGTGTGTGTGTCGCCGGGGACAACGTGGCCGCACTGAGATGGCTAAATGACAAGGAAGAGTAGGCAACCCTGCTTCCTCCGAGTCCTGCTCTATATCCTGACCCGGCGACAAATTACAACCCTGGCCCGTCCAAAAGACCTCAACCAACATCCCTCGCCCAGAAACTCTGCTCCAAAAGGCTGTAGGTTAAAAAGCCCGGTCCAAAACATTCAAACAAAAATGCTTGGTAGAAGACGTCTCTTCCAAAGTCCACTAACCCCCATCATCTGCTTTTCTCTGAAGGCGGTTGCTGTCTGTGTGGCGTTCCAAATGGCACCCTATTCCCGTATAGGCTCTAGTCAAAAGTAGTGCACTATGTAATGGATAGGGTGCTATTTGGAACGTATCCCGTGTGTGCATGGTGGGAGGCTGAGTCCATCACAGAATGGGAAGGCAGCTAGTCCCAGTGAGTGTGGTTGCTATTTGGATAAACAGTGTGGATGTTCAGGCCTTTCTGAACATCCAAACTAACACCACACTGTGAAAGGGGCACATCTGTAGTAGTAGTTTATAATGGCTAATTACAGGAAGGGCTTTTCCGTTAAACTGACTGTGTTTGCCTAGGCTACGCTTACATCATGGGTTCTGTCTGAGAGCGAGAGAGAGAGAGAGCACTTATAACTATAGGCTAGAACCCTGCAGAGTCTACCACACACACACGAACTGACATGGACACACACACACACACACACACACACACATAGAAAACACACAGAAACAAAAGCAAACATTGGTTCACTCACATGTTCTTTGTTTTACTTTCTTGCGTACACACACACACGCTCGTACGCCACACACCAAGGTTATTATAGTAAACAAAAACAAAAACACGATCTAGTAAACTGAAATGAAATAATGAACAATCCTTTAAAAAAAATTAAACTAGACTGAAACTATTATCTTTGACTCCAAATAAAAACCATCATGAATTATGTTCAGTTTCTTCTAAACTTTGGTCAAAAAATGTAATATGGGTTTCAGTGGTGTTTTCAAGATACTGAATCTGGTGGGTAAATGTGTCCAGGAGATGCCGATGCATCACTATCACTAGCTAACAGGGGGGAAATGGTAAGGTAGCTAATCTTCTTAAGTGTACTACTAAAGTTAAAACGGATTGGCTGGGATTAAACTTTTCTGGACCCCTCGTCCCGACAGCTAAAGGTCCAGACAGCTAAAGGTCCAGACAGCTAAAGGTCCAGACAGCTAAAGGTCCCGACAGCTAAAGGTCCAGACAGCTAAAGGTCCCGACAGCTAAAGGTCCCGACAGCTAAAGCTCCCGACAGCTAAAGGTCCCGACAGCTAAAGGTCCCGACAGCTAAAGGTCCCGACAGCTAAAGCTCCCGACAGCTAAAGGTCCAGACAGCTAAAGGTCCCGACAGCTAAAGCTCCCGACAGCTAAAGGTCCAGACAGCTAAAGGTCCCGACAGCTAAAGGTCCCGACAGCTAAAGGTCCAGACAGCTAAAGGTCCCGACAGCTAAAGGTCCAGACAGCTAAAGCTCCCGACAGCTAAAGGTCCAGACAGCTAAAGGTCCCGACAGCTAAAGGTCCCGACAGCTAAAGGTCCCGACAGCTAAAGGTCCCGACAGCTAAAGGTCCAGACAGCTAAAGGTGCCGACAGCTAAAGGTGCCGACAGCTAAAGGTCCAGACAGCTAAAGCTCCCGACAGCTAAAGGTCCAGACAGCTAAAGGTCCCGACAGCTAAAGGTCCCGACAGCTAAAGGTGCCGACAGCTAAAGGTCCCGACAGCTAAAGGTGCCGACAGCTAAAGGTCCAGACAGCTAAAGGTCCCGACAGCTAAAGGTCCAGACAGCTAAAGGTCCAGACAGCTAAAGGTCAAGACAGCTAAAGGTCCAGACAGCTAAAGGTCCCGACAGCTAAAGGTCCCGACAGCTAAAGGTCCAGACAGCTAAAGGTCCCGACAGCTAAAGGTCCCGACAGCTAAAGGTCCCGACAGCTAAAGGTCCAGACAGCTAAAGGTCCAGACAGCTAAAGGTCCCGACAGCTAAAGGTCCAGACAGCTAAAGGTCCCGACAGCTAAAGGTGTAGAACCAGGAACAGATATAGCCCTTGGTTCACTCCAGACCTGGCTGCCCTTGACCAGCACACAAACATCTTGTGGCGTACTGCATTAGCATCGAATAGCCCCCGTGATATGCAACTTTTCAGGGAAGTTAGGAACCTATATACACAGGCAGTTAGGAAAGCAAAGGCTAGCTTTTTCAAGACATTTGCATCCTGTAGCACAAAGTCCAAAAAGTTCTGGGACACTGTAAAGTCCATGGAGAATAAGAGCACCTCCTCCCAGCTGCCCATTACACTGAGGCTAGGAAACACTGTCACCACCGATAAATCCACGATAATTGACAATTTCAACAAGCATTTTTCTACGGCTGGCCATGCTTTCCACCTGGCTACCCCTATCCCGGTCAACAGCCCTGCAACCCCAACAGCAACTTGCCTAAACCTCCCCCATTTCTCCTTCACCCAAATCCAGATAGCTGATGTTCTGAAAGAGTTACAAAATCTGGACCCCTACAAATCAGCT
This sequence comes from Oncorhynchus nerka, assembly GCF_034236695.1. Classification (NCBI taxonomy): domain Eukaryota; kingdom Metazoa; phylum Chordata; class Actinopteri; order Salmoniformes; family Salmonidae; genus Oncorhynchus; species Oncorhynchus nerka. The sequence goes on along the minus strand of NC_088412.1, from coordinate 47,447,273 downwards.
GGGCTAGACAATCTGGACCATCTCTTTCTAAAATGATCCGCCGCAATTGTTGCAACCCCTATTTACTAGCCTGTTCAACCTCTCTTTCGTATCATCTGAGATCCCCAAAGATTGAAAAGCTGCCGCGGTAATCCCTCTCTTCTAAGGGGGAGACACTCTAGACCCAAACTGTTACAGACCTATATCTATCCTACCCTGCCTTTCCAAGGTCATCGAAAGCCAAGTTAACAAACAGATCACCGACCATTTCAAATCCCACGGTACCTTCTCCGCTATGCAATCTGGTTTCCGAGCTGGTCATGGGTGCACCTCAGCCACGCTCAAGGTTCTAAACGATATCATAACCGCCATCGATAAAAGACATTACTGTGCAGTTGTATTCATCGACCTGGCCAAGGCTTTTGACTCTGTCAATCACCACATTCTTATCGGCAGACTCAACAGCCTTGGTTTCTCAAATGACTGCCTCGCCTGGGTCACCAACTACTTCTCAGACAGAGTTCAGTGTGTCAAATCGGAGGGCCTGTTGTCCGGACCTCTGGCAGTCTCTATAGGGGTGCCAAATGGTTAAATTCTCGGGCCGACTCTTTTCTCTGTATACATCCACCTCTACGTAGACGACACCATTCTGTATACTTCTGGCCCTTCTTTGGACACTGTGTTAACTAACCTCCAGACGAACTTCAATGCCATACAACTCTCCTTCCGTGGCCTCCAACTGCTCTTAAATGCAAGTAAAACTAAATACATGCTCCTCAACCGATCACTGCCCGCACCTGCCCGCCTGTCCAGCATCACTACTCTGGACGGTTCTGACTTAGAATATGTGGACAATTACAAATAACTAGGTGTCTGGTTAGACTGTAAACTCTCCTTCCAGACTCACATTAAGCATCTCCAATCCAAAATGAAATTTAGAATCGGCTTCCTATTTCGCAACGAAGCATCCTTCACTCATGCTGCCAAACATACCCTCCTAAAACCATGTTAATTCCTTAGTTAGTGATGTGGACACCGAGGAACTTGAAGGCCTTGAACCGCTCCACTGCAGCCCCGTCGATGTGGATGGGGGTGTGCTCGGCCCCTCCGTTTCCTGTAGTCCACGATCAGCTCCTTTGACTTGCTGACGTTGAGGGAGAGGTTGTTGTCCTGGCACCACACTGTCTGGTCACTGACCTCCTCCCTATAGGCTGTCTCAACATCGTTGGTGATGAGGCCAACCACCGTTGTGTCGTCAGAAAACGTAATGATGGTGTTGGAGTCGTGCGTGGCCATGCAGTCGTGGGTGAACAGGGGGTACAGGAGGGGACTAAGCACGCACCCCTGAGAGGCCCCCGTGTTGAGGGTCAGTGTGGTGGATGTGTTGTTGCCTACCCTCACCACCTGGGGTGGCCCGTCAGGAAGTCCAGGATCTAGTTGCAGAGGGAGTTGTTCAGTCCCAGGTTCCTGAGCTTATTGATGAACTTGGAAGGCACTATGGTGTTGAACACTGAGCTATAGTCAATGAACAGCATTCTCATGTAGGTGTTCCTCTTGTCCAAGTGGGAGAGGACAGTGTAGAGTGCTATAGAGATTGCGTCATCTGTGGATCTGTTGTGGCGGTATGCAAATTTCAGTTCATCCAGGGTGTCTGGGATGATGGTGTTGATGTGAGCCTTGACCAGCCTGATAGAGAAGACATCAAAACTATGAAATACAATTTCAAAAAGCCTGTTTTCGCATTGTCATAATGGTTTATGGTATGTGGATCGATGAGGAACATGTTCAATTTAATCAATTTTAGAATAAGGCTGTAACGTAACAAAATGTGGAAAAAGTGAAGGGGTCTGAATACTTTCCGAATGCACTGTATAGAACGTTACTGTAAACACTGTAGGCTACTTGAAAAACGACACTGTAGGCTACTTGAAAAACGACACTGTAGGCTACTTGAAAAACAACACTGTATTACTCAAGAAGACCTAATCTAAATGCATATCCCAATGAAACGGATTCAGGTCAAACGGTTGGTATGCAGATGCCGCATGGACGTTTCACCAGTAAAACATGAAGAATTATCATTCATGATTGACAGACAGACCACGAAAATGTGTGTTTAACCTGTTGAACCTATGGGGGCGCTGTGTCATTCTTGGATAAAAAGACGCGCCCGTTTTAAGCGCAATATTTTGTCACGAAAAGATGCTCGACTATGCATGGAATTGACAGCCTTGGAAAGACAAAACTCTGACGTCTCCAAAACTGCAAAGATATTATCTGTGCGTGCCCCAGAACTAATGCAACAGGCAAAACCAAGATGAACTTTCATACAGGAAATGCCCCAGATTCTGAAGGCACTGTGTTCCAATGTCTCCTTATATGGCTGTGAATGCGCCAGGAATGAGCCTGAGCTTTCTGTCTATTCCCCGAGGTGTCTGCAGCATTGTGACGTGTTTGTAGGCATATCATTGGAAGATTGACCATAAGAGACTACATTTACCTGGTGTCCCGCCCGGTGTCCTGTGTGCGTAATCTGTAAGTCCATGCGCGTTCCATTTCTTCAGAAGAGAAAGTAAAAATCCATCGTGGCAGTTATCGTAAAAATCCATCGTGGCAGTTATCGTCGATAGATATGTGAAAAACACCTTGAGGATTGATTCTAAACATCGGTTTGCCATGTTTCTGTCGATATTATGGAGTTAATTTGGAAAAAAGTTCGCGTTTTAATGACTTATTATTATTATTTTTTCCTTAACCAAACGTTATGAACAAAACGGAGCGATTAGTCGACACAAATAATATTTTCTGTAAAAACGGAACATTTGCTATCTAACAGAGTCTCCTCATTGAAAACATCTGAAGTTCTTCAAAGGTAAATTATTTTATTTGAATGCTTTTATGCTTTTCTTTTTTTTGCATGCTGAATGCTAATGCTAAATGGTACGTTAGCCATGAATACTGTTACACAAATGCTTGTTTTGCAATGGTTGAGAAGCATATTTTGAAAATCTGAGATGACAGTGTTGTTAACAAAAGGCTAAGCTTGAGAGCAAATAGATTAATTTCATTTCATTTGTGATTTTCATGAATAGTTAACGTTGTGTTATGCTAATGAGCTTGCGGATAGATTTACACAATCCTGGATACAGGGTTTTTTTCGTAGCTAAACGTGACGCAGAAAACAGAGCGATTTGTCCTAAACAAATAATCTTTCAGGAAAAACTGAACATTTGCTATCTGAGAGTCTCCTCATTGAAAACATCTGAAGTTCTTCAAAGGTAAATGATTTTATTTGAATGCTTTTATGGTTTTTGTGGAAAATGTTGCATGCTGAATGCTAACGCTAAATGGTACCATGAATACTGTTACACAAATGCTTGTTTTGCAATGGTTGAGAAGCATATTTTGAAAATCTGAGATGACAGTGTTGTTAACAAAAGGCTAAGCTTGAAAGCAAATAGATTAATTTCATTTCATTTGCGATTTTCATGAATAGTTAACGTTGCGTTATGGTAATGAGCTTGAGGCTGTAGTCACGATACCGGATCCGGGATGGCTCGACGCAAGAAGTTAAAGTATAGGTAAAGAAACACATGCGCAGAACGTGATTTGGATCTTCAGCTCAGAGGAAAAATGATCTATGGAGCTGGGACCGGGCGGTTAGCTACGGATCCGTCAACTAAGTTAAAAAGCATTGGGTTGGTGTAAACACAGGCACCAGTTTCGGTGGTATTCATTTTAAAGTCACATTGAGATGTGGGGCGCGGGGCGGCAGGGTAGCCTAGTGGTTAGAGCATTGGACTAGTAACCGAAAGGTTGCAAGTTCAAATCCCCGAGCTGACAAGGTACAAAATCTGTCGTTCTGCCCCTGAACAGGCAGTTCACCCACTGTTCCTAGGCCGTCATTGAAAATAAGAATTTGTTCTTAACTGACTTGCCTACTAAAATAAAGGTAAAATTTAAAAAAAATATATATATTTTTTTAAAATATACATTTGGAAAAAAATATATTTCTACCATTATTTTACCGGGTAAGTTAACTGAGAACATATTTTCATTTACAGCAACGACCTGGGGAATAGTTAAACATAACCTAACCTGACCCATCACCTTTCATATTACTGCCCCCCATTGCAGGAGGTGACAAGAACTTTACAACACAACTGGCTCCTATGCTCCCACGCTTTCTGTCCCCAACAGTAAAACTGAAACAAAATAATATAAAAATATCATTTATATAAATATTTTGTTAAAACTAAAATAAATAAAAAACTCCCAAATCAGGTCCGAAAACTAATTGAAACTAAACAGAATTTCTAATAAAAATTGAAAGACGAACTTAAAAAATAACATTGTCGCACACACACACACACACACACACACACACACACACACACACACACACACACACACACACACACACACACACACACACACACACACACACACACACACACTCTCCTGTTGGTAATGGAATCCTTCGGTCTAGCCTGGTAAAGCCATAAAGCAGTGACGGGAAGGAGGAGGCTGTTTTACCCGCAGGACCACTAATGTGTGTGTGTGAGCCTGCCTGCCCTCTGTTTTACCATGGGTCCCGCAGGACCACTGATGTGTGTGTGTGAGCCTGCCTGCCCTACGTGCCCAGTCATCCATGGGGGAGAGACACCAGATAACATTAGGAAGATGGCCCAATGTGTTTTTACTATGAAGGTACGACATCAGCCACGCTGCTAAGACCTTGACCTCGAAGACTGGAGAGGGAATAAAGACGATGGGCCTTTTCCCCAGTATGTCTGTATTGTATCGTTCTATTGGAATCTGTAAATAAATGGACATGGAGCCTTGTAAATGTCCTCCACTTAAAACACAGGGAGTCTCTATCTATGGAGATGTCAATGTTATGTTGCAAGCTCAACACAGAGGAGCAAGGCTAATGGATTTGGTGGTCCAAAGCTAGCGGAGGCTAGTCAGCGCCTCTGGAGGCCAATAAAACATCCCTCAAATTCCCAAAAGCAGGAATGTTATCCAACCTGTCATCCCTCTACTTTCTCAACCGTTCGCCCTCTTCCCCTCTCCTGTAGTTTGCGTTTCCTGGCGTGTGTCTGTGGAATCCTATTCCCAGCAGGTTGGAGATCTAGGAGCAGACTGGAGAGAATGAGGGATATCAACTCTACACTGTACTTATCTACATTCCACGTATCTAACCCTGGTTTTGATTACTGTACTGGGCGTTGTGTTGAGTTAGATTCACGCGGGAATAGGACGGGACAGACAGAAACCACGAAGGCAAAGCATCAACACTTAAAACTCCCCTATATCCTGACTTAACAGCTCTTTTCATAGGGTCCTTTTCAAAGCCCTCACTTAGATCATTTTAATTGGTTCGATTTACATTGAAGTTGAGATGTTACTAGGGCTGTGGCCCAATCACGAAGCCGGTGCTTGTCAAGCAAATAGCTGTAGGTCTCAGGGTAATTGACCGTTAATTAACGTAAACACATTTAGCATCTCCCGGCTTCCACACATAACCTGCAAGGCACTGATGCAGACCTTTGGAACATCTACATTTGGAAAAAGTCTAATAAATCCATGTAATACAGCCCACACCGTCACAATGAATCCATTAGTTATTTTAAACAGGTCGAAAGAAGTATGACATAAAGAAAATGTCGTTTATTTCAGAGGAACAGAATAGCAAACTCTGAGTTGTCCTTATGTTAGGTCCTGATCTGGCTGTGCCAGATGTACAAAGCTGAATAAAAAAGAAAGGACCTTTTCTCCAAGCGATTTGAGGGAGTGCGGACATGCGGCTATTCTGTGTTGAGCGGTTAACAAAGTAATAGGTATTCCTACATGGCATTTATAGTTATTAATGTAGCTTTAGTTGTCCTACAAATGTTGGGCTATATATTTAGATTTTTAACACATTGTAAGGCTGCATGATGCGACTAATGAGGATTTGAAAAAAAAAGTTGCTTGAAAAGGCATGAGCTCTGCTTTGTTTTTAGCGCAGGCTGTACACACTTCATCAGTCTCTCATTCACAATTTGACAAACACTTGATAAGGCCTAGAATTTCACGGCCGCATCCCCTTTGTGGGGCCGTAATGTACCCTTGAAAAAATCTATGACTTTTGCAGCCAGTGGCCGTATAGCGCTTCTTCCTGAGTATCCCTTTTTACCTTGTCAGCTCGGGGATTTGATCTAGCAACCTTTCGGTTACTAGTCCAATGCTCTAACCACTAGGCTACCTGCCGCCCAGCAGCATTTTGAAAGGACCATTATCATGCACCTGTATGGAAACAGGGGCAGTGGGAAAATGACATGTCATCTATGCACTTAAATAGCAAATGGAGGATGCTTTTCCCCGTGGTTTATTTTCATGCCAGCCAGGTAGGCTATATTCCTGTTGTAAATATAAGCAATATGCTTAGTATTAGCAAAGTTGAGAAATAAATATAGTAGGCCTAGTAGAAAGCTGATCCTATTTTCAGTAGAGGCCATCACTCTGTTTTCTCGCGCAATTGCATAGCCTATTGAAATGTTGCGCAACATCAGCTCGTAGGCTCTCATGAAGTGTTTGATTAGATATTTTGAATACATTTGCATTGATTTCACAGTGATTAGAGGGACAATATAGTACTGAGTTCCAGGCAGTTAGCAAGTTTGATAGGCTACTAATGATCATCAGCAGCATCAGAACTTGGAGAAGCCTAATTACCGTGACTAAACGGTCACGTGGAGTTTGACTGTCTTCATGGTGGTGGTAATACGGTCACCACAACAGACCCAGTTACCACTCTTTAGATGAGAGGAGGACAAACAGAGTGGAAGTGATATGCACGCACATGCACACGCACACAGAGAGAGACAGAGGAGAAGAAGTGTTTTGGAGTGAAGTAAGGAGACGGGAGGGTCCTGACGACACGGAGGGCTGAGGCCTGGTTCGATCTAGAGGCTTCTGATGGTGTTGACAGACAAGGATATAAGCTGTCACCACTGTGAGGTTACATGTATTTACTTTCTGTTAGTAGAGGATCTGGATTCCCGCTCCACAGGAAGTCCTTTAGAGGAAGATCCTCTCCTCTCCATCTCCTCTTTTACCTCTCCTCTCTTATCCATTCCTCTACTGTCCATCTTCTCTTTCCCTCTCCTCTCCTCTTTTCCCTCTCTCTTTTTCCTCTCCATCTCCTCTCCTCTTTTTCCTCTCCTCTCCTCTTTTCCCTCTCTCTTTTTCCTCTCCATCTCCTCTCCTCTTTTTCCTCTCCATCTCCTCTCCTCTTTTTCCTCTCCTCTCCTCTTTTCCCTCTCTCTTTTTCCTCTCCATCTCCTCTCCTCTTTTTTCCTCTCCTCTCCTCTCCTCTCCTCTCCTCTCCTCTCCTCTCCTCTCCTCTCCTCTCCTCTCCTCTTCTTCTTCCTCTCTCTCCAAGCCCCAAATGAAAGACACGCAGGGTCTGGGAAGAACAACGGCTAGAGAGAGAGAGAACGGAGAGAGAGAATGGACAATCATGACGAGTCTCCTCGAGAGATTGGGTTTCCGAACTCAAAACAAAGCTTTTGCGGTTTGAGAAGATCGAGAACGAGAAAAACAAGCCTGCTTGTCATTATCTTCCACATTACAATTGGGTGCGTTTCTCTTGTCTTCATGCAATATGCTTTTTTTATATCTGATGTTTTATTTTTCGATGCCATAACAATAAAAGAAGACATTGCACATGTGTACGCCAGTGGAGTTGTTGTGAGTTGGTCACATTAAACAAAATAAGCCAGAGAGAGTGTGAGGCCAAGCTCCATGAAGACATCTGAACTGTATGTGTGGGTGCCTGGGTGACGATACCGCAGTGACAAAGGAAACAAAATGGCCGCCAGCGGCTTGGGTTGACCAGTTTTGTAGGTCCCAGTGGCCCGTGACCACATAGAGAACGGATGAAGAGAAGGGCCACTCATGGACTCCATTTAGAAGACAATGGAGAAAGGGCCCCTCATGAGTCCTCATGTTACCCTGACTGGAACAATACAGGCCTCTGTGTATGTGTGTGTGTGTGTGTGTGTGTGTGTGTGTGTGTGTGTGTGTGTGTGTGTGTGTGTGTGTGTGTGTGTGTGAGAGAAAGAGAGAAGACTTACTGAGAGAGGGAGACAAAATGGATGGGCTAGGAAGTAATGATAGGAAGTAATGAAGGAGAGAAGTAATTGAAACTAACACGGTCGTTAGGGATTACCGTGGGCTCGGGTCTGCCATGCCAAGTAATTGAGCAAGCTAGTTGAGCAACAAACAGAGAGGAGAAAGATACACATTACGTCTGTCTATCAACACCACAGTGGCCCTTACAGCAGGGATGTATGTGGTAAGTAATATGTCAATCAGATCAGGTAAGACTAGCGCTTCTTCATCTCTCCCCTACTCAGTCTCCTGGGAACAGGAGCCATATTGAGATGTGGAGAGAGAGACAGAGACCCATCCCAAACCTAACCCTCCTCGCTGTGACCTCTGACCCAGTAACATCACATCCCCTGGGAAATAGGGTAGTGAGGGCCAGGGGAGAGAGTCAGACGGAGGTAGAGTTGCTGAAAGTCCTGAAAGTCCTTCAAAATTCCCTGGATTCCCAGTTGGAGGAATCAGCAAGGGATAAGAGGCAGATCTGCAACGGAATCCTCCAACCTGAAATTCGTCAGCTGGGATTTGTGAAAAAGGAGAGTATTTTGAGAGAGTCAAGGGGGCAATAGGGCTCCATACACAAACTCTGGCCGTGTTTACAGACTTTCAGTTCTGTGATTCACTAAAGACAGGGAGCTGAGAGGTCAAGTGGTTAGGACTCCATTACAACTTGGGGAGGGAGGTAGGCAGAGAGAGAAGGAGAGGGTGTGTGTTTGTGAGAGACAAGAGAGAGAGAGGGGGGGGGAGAGGTACTTTGTGAAAACAGAGTGAGGCTTGGTTTTTTTTGTATCCACTGACCCGTCATGTGTACAGACCCCTCAAAAACAAACAGAGCTTTGCAGAGAGAACCAGCGAAGGTGTAAGAGGGAAAGAAAAGACGGAAAGAAAAGAGTGGGAAAAGGAGGGGGGGCTGGAAAAGAGTCTGTAGAAGCCCTCCAGGAGGTGTGGTAGACTACAGCGCTAGCCTCTTAAAAAATTGTTACAAAAAAAAAAAAAAAAAAAACTAACACTATCGTTAGGGCTCACCGTGGGCTCGGGTCTGCCATGCCAAACTACCACCTGCTTCTCATTCCTCCGCTCTTCCTGGCCTTTAGCTAGGAACCAAAACATCACATAGAAACTGATTCAAAATGGATGTTTGGGAGTAATAACAGGAACAGGGAAAACAAGGAGAGAAGGGGAAGAAAGAAGGAAATAGCCGAAAGCAAGGCAGGTACTGTAAGCGTGACGGCTATATATGCCCCTCTTCTTTCAACTGATGATTTACACCCCAACGTGTAGTAGATCACAGATGACAATGACATCATGCGAAACATGTGCACTTAGCGGAACACGAGTACAGGTTTGGCTCAACATGGCGGCGGGGGCAGAGTACTTGGGGAACGACCGAAGGCGCATGTTAAACATGAAGCGTGACTTCCTTGGGTAGAGGACTTCCTCCGTAATAAGAGCCATTAGCACTGTCGCATTGGCATTGGCATTGGAGTGGGGGCCGTCCGTAGGCCCATAAATCATCCACCTTTCCCGCCAAACTATCCGTCAGAGAAAGAGAAATGCCTATTTCTGAGGTATAGGACTTTCCGTAGACAGGGAAAAGTTTCCCGCCCGCCGGGCAAAAAACTGGTCGAATCAATGTTGTTCCCGCGTCATTTCAACAACGGGAAATCGATGCGATGGCGCTGAATCAACGTGGAAAACTGATTGGGGAAAAAAAAAGTCATCAACGTAATGGAATTTCATATTTCTTTTCACCCTACTTTTTGCACCTAAATTCAATGGCATGGTGCCATTTTTTTAGTGGAGTTATTAACGTTAGTCGACGCATCAACCAAATGGGAATGAAAACTAGACGTCGACCTGACGTCTGTGCCCAGTGAGATGTGTCTCGGGTCCTTTGACCTGAAGCTTTTCTTTGTCTACGGGGACAACGTTTTGACAGAAGGGTAGACGATTAACCGTCACCATTAAAATGAGAGAAAACGCAGAAACCTAAAAATAGCACAACAGTATAGTGTGTCTACTAAAGGGTTGTAAGAGAGTCGAGAGGATACAGTTCGTGATCTCCTATTAAAAGGGAATTTACGGCCCCCTGTCCTCTTAAAACAAATGAGAGTAAGACACCATTCACCCTGACACAGGGCAGAGAAAGTAGCTCTCAGAGCATTCATTCTTCTTTACAGTTAGGTCTGGAAATGTGTGTGTACCCTACTGTGCTGTTCATATGGAGAAAAAAAAGTATGTCGGAGGCCATGGTAGACTGGCTTTGAACACGGAAAAACTCAAAGGGGGTAAATGGAGAGAGAGAAGAGGGAGGGAGGCTGGGGCAGGCCTGAAGGACACTTTGGGGCCTGTGGTTTATAAGTTAAAGACTCTTGGCTGCTCTCTGGCTAGCCTTAGTCTACAGAACACATCCTATCTGAATCAACACTGATCTACAACTGAATTACATCTCTGTTCACCAGAACATCGTGGGAAGATGAATCAAACCACTGGAATATCTTATCGTTTCCATAGATACGACTGAATGACGGTCCAATAGTATGATATCAGAGAATAGTAAAGCATAATAACGCACCAGACATCAACACACGTAAAATGTCAGATAATCTGAGTTGATTTGTTGAGTTGATTTGCATTAACTCAGTGGTCTCTTGTGCCCTGGCTACAGCCCCACACTCTCTCTCGGGCTCTCTCTCTCTCGGGCTCTCTCTCTCTCTCTCGGGCTCTCTCTCTCTCGGGCTCTCTCTCTCTCGCTCTCTCTCTCTCGGGCTCTCTCGCTCTCTCTCTCTCCCTCTCTCTCTCTCGGGCTCTCTCTCTCTCTCCTCCGTCTCTCTTTCTCTCTCGGGCTCTCTCTCTCTCTCTCTCTCTCTCTCTCGCTCTCTCTCTCTCGCTCTCTCTCTCGCTCTCTCTCCCTCTCTCTTGGGCTCTCTCTCTCTCGGGCCCTCTCTCTCTCTCCCCCCCTGTCTCTCTCTCCTTCTCCGTCTCTCTCTCTCTCTTTCAGGACTGTCATGCGATCCCTCCCCTCAGGGCTACAGGTGGAGGCTCTTTGTGTTTTGTGGTCTAATGGACCTAGACCCAGGAGGAAGCAGGAGCCCACCCACAGATAAGCCTGATGCCTGGACTAGAATCAGAACTATGGCTCTGGCCTGGGCCCCTGTGCACACTATACACACACTCACCTGTGGGTTCACTGCATTCACCATTTACACTGTAGACTCCGGGCACTATCTTTGCTCTCCTTTTGCTCTGCACACTATAGTCAGAGTGCACTACCTTTGCCCTGCTATATGGCAAAGAGTCCTATTGTGTTCAGACAGACCTATTTCAACAATATACCATAACATCCTTCATGCACTAACGGCTGCTGTGACTAGAGCTACAAAGACATGGAAATCCATGGTCAAAGGTT